>NW_015114717.1:59277-87256 GCF_001443285.1 Poecilia latipinna | reverse complement strand
CCGTTACCTAGCAACCCCAGCCAATCCACGCCCGTTACCTAGCAACCCCAGCCAAGCCACGCCTGTTACCTAGCAACCTCAGCCAAGCCACGCCTGTTACCTAGCAACCTCAGCCAAGCCTAGCAACCCAGTTCTAGTTCCACTAGTAGATTATTTCACTTATAGGACTAAAAATGAAACTTATATATTTCAATAGTTAAGGAATGCGCTAACACAAACATGAAGGTGTCGAGAATCAAAGTTTATAAACTTATTTTCAGTATTTTCTTGGCTTTCTGTTCTTTTTTCACACTTCCTTTTCTTCATGTGTTTTGCTTTATAACACTCAATTTATGTTTTAACTGAGAATATATTTTGCCTGCTTAAAAATAACAGACAAAAAACCGTGTCTATATATAAATGGTTGACAACATAAGCAAAGAGTAACCTTTAGCTTTGTAGCAGTGATTATGGAAACAAATGTTTTATGTGCCGTAAAAAGGTTGAACACAAACACACTGAGCTTTTTGCAGACACCTCACCATAACTCTGAGCATTTAAGAGTGTCTGCATGTTTTCTCAACATTTTCTAAGAGCTTGTAAGCTGTTGGTTGTCGTCCTTAACTGTTTTATCCTTTTTGGAGCCTGTGAGGAAAAAAATGTTGAACTATTATTTTCAGTAGTTACACAAAGACTCTTTTAAAGGCAAAAACTGAATGTGAATTCCCTCAAATTAATTTTAAAATGCTTTTAGATGGGCAAGCCATTGTTTGAAATGCATCTTAGCAAAGTATGCATTGGGATTTAATTTTTCTGTGAATAATTTACACAGAAAAATCTGAATAAGCCGATCCACAAACCCTGAGCGACAAATAGGCAGAGGTCCGCTGTATGTTGATTCAGTGTATTGGGGCCATTATGAATAGAAAAAATGAGTAAATGTTGAGATTAAGATCAGAAATTATCTATAAAAACATAAATTTCTGAGATCCAAAAGTTGAAACTTTGCAGCAACGTATTCGTGTCACTGGAGACGGAAAAAGGGAAGCAAATTTCTGCCAAAACTGTCTAGAAAAAACAAGGAAATCAGAGTTTTGAAAAGTTCAAAAAAGCCCAGATATTTTTAGATTAATCTCGGAAATGTTAGATAAAAACAATATTCTAAACTCCAAATGATGAAAATGTGCAAGAAAAAAACCTCAAATTTTCATATTAATCTCAGAAATTTAGAGGAGAAAAAAAACAAGGAAATTACTGATTTTGAAAAGTTTAAAATTTGCTAGAAAAATAATCATACATTTTTAAATCAACCTTAGAAAGTTGCCAGAAAAAAAATTTAATTTTCAGAGGTCAAAAAATGTCCAACTTTTGGAAGTCTTTTTCTAGAAAATTTAGATTTATTTCCAAATTTTTGACTTTCCATACTCCTTGTTTTTTCAAGACAATTTTGGTTGAAATTTGCCCCCTTTTTTAAATCTACAATGGCACTAATACATTGTCATAGCAGTCAGTTTTTGGAATGAAGAGATAAATTACTCAGCAAAAAAAATAAAAATCAAATATTCCACACAAACAACCAGAACGGCCATGTTGTCACTTCTCCAAGCTGATTTTTATTCAAGTTTATGCTGGAAATAATCTGGAAATCTTCTGGATGAGCAGCGTGTGACAGTGAGCAGCCATTATTCTTTAACAGCCGTATCAGCAGCAGCGACAGCAGCAAACATCTTTTAAATGTAACCATCTTTCCCTTTATGTGTGTGCTTATAATATATACACATCTATAAGTTTCCCTGTGCAATTTTTAACCCATCGACGCTAAAGCACACCTGCTTTAGCGTCCTCTGTTTGTAATCAATCACCTGGAAATGTCACTTTCCAGGAAGTGGATTTTTTATGTCAGGCTCAGAGTCTGACAGAGAAATGTTTAATAAATCTGGTCCAACTGGGTTTTGTGTTTTCATTTGTCTAAGAGAATAATCTCCTGTTCAGCCAGATCCTCCTTTCTGCTGACAAAACATTCACTCTTAACGACGTTGTGTTCTGCTCTCATAGATTTCCAATGCTTTGCCTAAATGAAGTAATTCGGATAATCACCACTGGGAGCGTTTCTGCTGCTACTCGGAGAATACAAACCGACCGACGTTCACAGTGGCTGCAAACGTTCAAAGTAGATGTTGGTTTTTCTAAAAGTTCAGGTTTCTAGTTCTGGAGACTATTAATGTTAATATAATATATTTTGGACAGTTTTATATGTTTTCTGGGAGTGGAGAAAGTGGGATAATTTATGTAACACGGATCAGGACAGTGAAACAGGCATTTATCGACCAAAGTTTAAAAAATAGATTCTGGTGGAAAAGACGAAGACGACGACAGGAAGTAAGCAAGTAAAAGAATCGTCTCTTTGCCCTCCAGTGTTGTTCGCATGCGCATAATATCTGCATGTAAACAATAAACTGCAGCATTTCTATAGGATTTACTGTTATTTACAACAAATGCATCAGCTGAAAAATAAGAGTATTCACTCATATTTTAGCATCTAGACATATTTTCTGGTTTATTACAAATATTTGAAGTGATCATGGTTTGTATGCCAGCAATATTAATTATATGCATATGAAAAGGTGTGTTACAGTAGAAATTGTTCTCCATTTTTACAGTTTTATGTGAAGGACTTGACATGTGGACCTGATCCCATCTGCAGCATCGGTTCTCCTCCCCAACAAGCTTTTACTCTAAACCTTTGCCCTTCGCTCCTCAGCCTCAGGCTCCCAATCACGCCTTTCTTTTACTCACAACACTTCCACGGGTGTACTGTTTTTCTCTCCAAGCCCCAGTTTCATCTTGAGCCTAAGCACTCACCTCAAGCCACACCACAAACCCAACAGCAGAATTTCTCTCTTTTATTTTCTGCGTCTGTCGGTTCTCACTTCACATTTTTCCGCAGAAAACCTGCTGTCATCTCAGGTCAAATACAAAAGAAAAAGGACAGGGAAAAATGTTTTTTTTTTTTTTTTTTCCGGATGCTGAACTAAGAAATGTTGTGTTTTTATTTTCTACAAAATTGAGGCTACTGTTCTTTTTCTGTCAGCTTGTCATGGTTTAAATAACGGTCTGATTTTGGGTGAATTTGCATTTCTTATTACATCCAACCTAAAACTTCCCACAAAATCATCACATCGTCCCAATTTATAAAGTAAAACCAACTATGGGCTTTATAGTAAACTAAAAGAGAGTGGTGTGTAAATAAAACGGGTTAGTTTGCTATTTAACAAATCTGCTCAGGTTAGGTTAGAATTTTTTATAAATAGATTTTACTTTGTGGTCGTAATATGACAAAGGTAATAAATATTTAAAAGTATTTTTGGGGAAAAAAAGCATTTAACATTTAGAAAATAAATTCACGGAAGCACGACTAATTGAAAAAACAAAACAAAAAATCTCGATTTCCAATAAATAGTTTTGGTGATAGGATGAGATGGTTTTTATTCCACTGAAACAATTTTTTGCGTCACATGATCAACAACCAGATGTTGCGACTGGCAGAAACGACAAAGAAGACAATGTCAGGAAGTGGTTGGAGGATCTGATAATGACTTTATTCACATGTGATTTTAGTTTCGTATTTAATAGAAACACCACAATTGCTAAATTGTGTTTTTTGGCATCAGCTGAATATCGACAGTTTTGCGCACATCTGTAATGGAAACGCAGCCACTGTATGTGACAAACCTCAGCCGATGCATTGATATGCTGATTGCTTTAAAGTCTCTGGTGATTCAAATTATTCCACTCCAGACCTTCAGCGATTAGATAAGATGAGGGAATCTGCATAATTAAGCTTGAATAAGAGCTTTGAAGCAGAACTCCTCCTATGTCCTTTTCCCACTGAGATCTACAAGAGGAGAGGTGCTGCAGACGAGATGCCAGGCGAGGAGAGACGAGTCCAGGTGCAAAAAAAATGTTTTAGGAATAGAATAACAATCATTAAAACTGTAGCTCCAGTCAGGAGGGTGCAGGAAAAAATGTGTTTATTTTAATCTATACAAACCAATTAATCGATTACTGAAACATATAGACGGGTGAAGTTAAACCTAAAGTAACTTCTTACATTTTCTGCAGTTGTGGCTAAACTAAATTGTAGCGCGACGTACCAGGGCCATTGCAGATTGAAGAAACATTTTTTTCAGCGAAACATTTTTCATAAAATTTCCAGAAAACAAACTTGAAAATTTTTGACTTTGAAAAGTCAAAAATTTTATTTAAAAAAAAAAAAAACAACAACAAACATTTTGGGATTAATCTAACAAAAAACATAAATCAAAAAAGTTGGAAAAGTTTGGAAATTTTTTTTGCTTTCAGAAATTTTCTGAGTTTCAAATTTCAAAAATGTCTGACTTTTAAAGTTAAGACAATTTTTGACTTGTCAAACTCAGAAATTTCCAAGTTTTTTATAGAATATTTCTGAGAATGATGTAAACTTTCAGTTTTTTCAAGCAAAATTTCAACTTTCCAAGCTCAGAAATTTCCCTGTTTTTTCTCAAATCTTTTGGCAGAAATCTGCAGCTCCTGTGTTTTTTTTTCTCTATCGACGTACTACCCCATCAGAAAATAGCAGACATCTTGATATTTTATGTGTCTTTATTTTTGTGCTTCGTCTTTCAATTATTCCTCATATTTGTGTTTTTCAGGTTAATGTCAGTTTCAGGCTTTTCCTTTATTGTTTTACCTCCATTCGGGTTAATTAGTCTCAGTTCCTTTTAGCCTGACGGTTTCTGCTGTTTTTGATATAAACTTTGCCATCAGCTGGTTTTAAATGATGTTTTGATTGTAAGAATTGTGTTTTCTTCTTGCGACCTGAATGTCAGAAAAGATGGTAAGTCTCTGTTATTTCATTGCCTCGCTGTTATTGCCAACAGCTTTGGGAAATATTCTCAGATAATCATTTTCACTGTTGGCTTTTAATTTAATGCCATGAAAACATGTGTGTGTCTCCTCAAAGATCTACCTTGTCTAAGTGTTTGTTTTTTAACTTTGTACCGTTCAGAAATGCACAAAATCTCAACTCTAACGTGCTTATTCATGCCAAAATATGTATGATTGTCTGGTACAGTTAAAACGCTGAATGTAACCTTGTACTGTTTGTTTCCTGGTCAGAATATTTTAGTGCTCTCTGAGTCCTTGGTGTTTGTTTCCAGCTGGTTCTCATCATTTCGCCCTGGAAAACTCCCTCACTGAAAAATGTTAAACATGTTTTTGTAAAAATAACAGAATCTGCTTTTCCTAATGCTGCCTGAAGGATGCAGACCAAAACAAAAAACCAAACCTGATGTTTGTTTGTCAAACAGACGGACGACAATCGACTCAAGTTGTTGAACCCGGAAGCCGAACCAAATCAACAAACCATTTCCATCTACTTGTTTAAAGGGAACATTATACAAAACTCACTTTTGTACATTTTTACCCTTCCATTTTGGTTTCCACTGCTTCTAAAAACAGTCCAAAATTGTATGTTTTTTGGTGTTTGGAAAAAGAGCCGTTTCAAAATCCTTCTAGAATATCAATAAACTTTAAATTCAAATTAACATTTCACACTGAAACTGGAAGACATTTTAAATACACAAAATAAATAAAACAACAAATAAATCAATTATAAAGTCACTACAAACAAAATTGTCCTTCAATAAAAGGTTTAGTTGAAACTAAAGAATCAGACTGAAAACTTTAATCATCCAATTTTTGGTAGAAACAACGAAAAACAATAAATTATGCAAGTGGAAATTAATGTCAGTTTTAATTAATCATGCGATTAATTGATTTATTATTTATTGCGATGTATTTGATGCTACTTTTACATTATGTAAGAGACAAAGATTTAAATTTCCTCCTAAAGTGGCGTTTCTGTTTGAACTTTGTGTTTTATCACAAGCTGCAGAATGACAGCCTGGCGCCTCTCACACATGCAGTGCATGTTGCTACAGCCAATCCAGCTCCTATTATTTGTCAAAACAAGTTGAGATTGAAGAGGTGAGTCTGAGGTCCTGGTGACACTCTGAGAGATGAGCTGAGGTGATGAGCGGTCTGAGGGCTGAACGCCATCTGCATGCACAATATCAATAAAACATGAGCGCTCTGCAGATTTGTGTCCACCAAATCACTTTTATTTATGGAGCTGCTTCTGCATAATGCATCTGAAGATATAATCAGTGGAGCTGTGATCAATGTCTGGACTCCTGCTGGATGAGGGACTTGGCAGAACAGACCAAATGGATCATTTTTTTGTAGACGGTATGTTGGTGTTGCCATTTATCTGTGACACTAAAGAGGCAGAGTTCATAATGAAAATGCTGGAATGAAAATTTACACTTAAACTCAGAAAACCGACAACAAATATGAGATTCTCACAAAGAGACAGAGGGAAAAAGGCAAAATATCCTCACTGCAAAAACACAAACTCTTTTTAGATCTAGCTTCTAGTGCAAATATCTCAGTACAATTGAAATAAAAAAGATTAACTGAAAAGTTTTAAGTAAATAATTCCTTGATGAAAATATTGTTAAACTGGCAGATTATTTAACTTTTTCCTGTGCTGGAAGTGAAATAATCTGCCAGTGGATCGAGAACTGGGTTGCTAGGTAACGGGCTGGGCTTGACTGGGGTTGCTAGGTGACGGGCTGGGCTTGACTGGGGTTGCTAGGTGACAGGCTGGACTTGGCTGGGGTTGCTAGGTGATGGGCTGGGCTTGGCTGGGGTTGCTAGGTAACAGCGCAAAGTGAAATAATCTGCTAGTGGAACATGTACTTTTTAAAATCAATATTAAGGAGTTATTGATTTAAAACAAATTCCTACATCTTGATGAAAAGTTACTTGTAAATTGGTTTTGTCTTATTCCAAGTTTAACAAAACTTTTACTGTTCATCTTTTAAATGCATTTTTTATATCTATAACTTTGTTTATTCTTTTACAATATATTTAGATAGATGCCATTTAGTTTGGTTAAGAATTACATTTACTTATTTTCTAGTTCAGAATACTAACAGCATTATAAACTGTTGACAGTTTAGTGATTAAGACTTGTACAATGTTTATCAGTTTTTCCATTTTTTTCTGCATCAACTGAGTACAAAATGTTTGTTTAGATTTAGCAAAAATTATCAGATTATTTATGAATTTGATTAATTTTACTTAAATAGCTGTTTAAAAAAAGGAAAACTTGAGATTAATTTTAAGTTTCCTGCATTTCTGAGCAGCATGAACCTTTGTTTGCTTTCCTTGATGAGCCGTCTCGGCTTTCATGGCTTCAGAAATACAATGGAATCAGGAAGATTGCATTTAGTCTTTAAACATTTTATTCTCTTTGGCTTTATTTTTTGTGAGGAATGAAGACAGCGTGGAATATTTTCTGTTTTTGTACACATTTACGGTGATTTACATGTTTTTTAAAGACAGGAGGAGCTATATGATGCCATAATTAGTTGTGAAACTGGCAAATAAGCAGCATCTTATTGTATTTTGTTGGTTATTGTTTATTATTGGTATGATAGTTTGCTGTGGAGAAGTGATTAACTCTGATACTAAATACAAAGTAAAGTACACCTAATAAACCATTTCTTTTATTGGTTTTATGCAGTTTCTCTGTAAGCTGCATCAAGTTTTCATCGAAACTCTTGAAGCTGGAGGTGAAAGATGATTTCTATCTGTTTTCATGCAGGATGTTAATAAAACACGAGCTGTTTTGAAGCTATGCATGCACCTGATCGCTGATATGCAGCTTAGTATGCAGCTGAAGATGTAATCAGAGAGCTGATTAGCTTTTCTGTTAACAAGAAAATGATGGAATTTCACATGCCTTGAATAAATAGGTTAGGAGAGAATGTACGCTGCAAGGCAGGAGGAGTTTCGCACTTTAATTATTGGAAGACAATCAATCTTAGCAGGTTTGAGGCAAAGCTACAACATTTTAGACCAGTCAGTAAAAAAGGCATCTTTTAGATAAGAACAGTTTTAAGATGTTAATATAAACACACTGATTTTGAGTTATTACAATGGATTTAAAATAAAGTTTTATTCACCTATTATTTTTCCTTGAACAGGTTAGGATAAATCTCTGAGCTAAACAAAACATGTTTGTTAAATTTTTTTAAACGCAATCATTCTTAGACAGATTTTAGACTGTTTTGGGGCGTCTCGTCACTTTAAATCTGAATAAGGTGCTTCTGGCCACGAACTCAAACTCAACATTTACTCTTGTGCATGACAATGGTTACAAACCAATGTGCAATTATACAACTGTACATCTTTAAAAAGCAGAAGTAGAGTCTCCTGCACAACCAAGAAGAAGGCAGCAAGTGGTTTCTGGATGGAAAGTCAACAACAAAACACTTGTACAGCACATGCAGCAATAAACCAGATCACCAAATGTGCAGGAACTCAGCTTGGGTTGCTAGGTAACGGGATGGGCTTCATTGCGGTTGCTAGGTAACGAAGTGGGCTTCACTGGGGTTGCTAGGTAACGGGCTGGGCTTCACTGGGGTTGCTAGGTAACGGGCTGGGCTTCACTAGGGTTGCTAGCTAACGGCTGATTTGCAGCATTACACTCCAGAAAATATTGAAACGGCTCATTTTCCCGACACCAGAAAAACATTAACTTATAGCCAAAACATAGCTGGGTGTTTTTAAAGCATTATAAACAAAATTGAAGTATAAAAATATTCAAAATGTGAGTTTTTCATAATAGGTTCCCTTTAACTACACTAAAAATTTACTTGGTAAAAGCCAGTGATAAATTACAGATTGTAAAACTAATACAACTTACACTTTTCTACATTTTTTTGTGTTGCAATAATTCAGTGTGATAACCCAATCCAATTAATACAGAAATATGAAGGAATGAAAATAATTGGTTGTAATAAAAACAAAAAAACTTGTAGAACAAAAACAATAAACACAAGAAAAAGCCTCTGCTTCTCCAGTTAAGCTGGGTTGTAAACAAACTGACTGTTATGTGAACACAGAGCAGAAAGAGCCAAAGTTCTCCGCCAGACTAATTTTCCATAACAATTATGATGGATAGAATCTGACAACAGAGGTCTTGGATGTCGTTTGTAATCAGGCAGCGGCATCACTGCTGCCCACAGTGCTGCAGTCTCATCAGATCACTAATCAGGATTCGGTTCCTCATAATTATCCTGCCCACCTTCACCAGCAACGCCTCTTCTTTTATCACTTATGGCTGCTTTTTCATTTGCATGAATAGGCATTAATCAGCTCCATTCACACAGGATGGGGAACATTTAGCACATTTATTCAGCACACTTGACACCAACCTTAAGTAGGCATTAATTTAATTATCATTCCAGGGAGCTGCGCTATGCATTTACTCAAATATTACATTATGCAGGACGTGAACAACTGATGCTGAGGTATGAGTTGAACCACATCAACATGCTGTCAGATTGATGAGGAATAGTTAAAATATAACGGCCGGTTAAACTTTGATCAGGAAATATGATTGTTTTGAGTGAAATTGAACCAAAACAGAACAAAATAAATTGGAAAAACAGATTTTCAATATTTTCAACTGAAATATGTTCAATATTTTCTCTGTTTATCTCAAAGTTTCCCCTCCGATGAGTATAATTTAATTATTTCATTTATTCTGCATGTGTGAAAACAAAAACACTTTTAATGAGACATTAAAATTTTAGCTGAACAAGTTTATGTCAGAATTTCCCACAAAATTATTCATTTCTTTAAAAAAATAAGTCAAACTCAGGGTTACAAACTAATAAAAAAGGACAAATATTTCAATAACAACTAGTTTTTCAGACATTTTACCTTTTTGAAAATGAATCTGGAAACAACAAATTTTGATCAAATGTGTGACGGTTGTAGCTTTATATACAACAACAAACATTTTAGAAATATAACAATAACTGATTCATAGAATACAGTGTAAACTTAAAGAAACACTTCCAAATAAATTAGGAAATATTTATAGCTAGAATAACAAATTGTTAAAAAAAAATCACTAGTCTTGTTCCTGTAAAAAATTCCCCTCAGGTTGTTTTGCTCTGTTTCCCCCCACAGAGCCGACGGTGAGGAGCTGAATTACTCCCTCTGAGAACAGAAAATACCAGGAGACCCTCTGATCACAGCTCTCTGCTGCATCTGATGAGGTCTGGAGGGAGAGCTGCTGCATGCTAATGGCAAGAGACGCAAGAAACAGAGAGAGAAAATGCAGGAAGAGAGGGCGCTAAATCTGAGCTGCGTTTCAACAGGACGATCTTTCAGGAGCCCTTAGAGTCCAACCTGAACTCAAGAGTTCAGATGGCAGGAAGAGGAAGTGTAGCTCCTGGCAGATGTCATGACCTATTTCATACTGATTAACTTTTACACAACTTCTTACAGGACTCAAGGGATGTGAAGTACTTCTTACAGAGAAAAGCTGTCAGTTAAAGGGGACCGATTATGCAAAATTTACATTTTGGACACCTTTGTACTTCCATTTTCCTCTACAAACAGTTCAAGTGCTTAAGAAAAACAAAAACACCCAGCCGTCTTTTGGCTACAGGTAAATTTTTTTTTGGCGTCTGGAAAATGAGCAGCTACAAAAACCTCCGGAATTATCTGCTGCCTAGCAACCCCAACAGAATTCTGCCCGTCACCTAGCAACCCCAACAAAACTCTGCCCATCACCTAGCAACCCCAACAAAACTCTGCCCGTCACCTAGCAACCCCAACAGAACTCTGCCCATCACCTAGCAACCCAAGCTGAGCTCCTAACATTTTTTCTAAAATAAATTGTGGACATTATTTGTGTTTAAGTACTGACTGCACTGTCAAAATTTCAACATTTCCAGACATTTTATCTGCATCTCAAACCACGACTAGTTCAACATGTTGGCCTACATAAGTTGTAATTTTCCTATTAACCCAAAAGTTGATCACTTGCAGAATAATCTTGAATTAACCTCACATTTGTGTTGCTGCTGAAAGGAAAGAAGAATTTTTTCCAGGTGTCTTCAGAGACAGAAGCCTTTTTCTTTTCTTTTATGTTTTTCTAATAGAAGAAAAACTGCAAAACAAGACATCAGATTTTTAGAGTTGAAATGGTAGGTCATTTCTTTTAAAAGAGCACGGAGGATAAAAATAAAAGTGCTTTATAAGCTCATGTCATGAAAATCCCTTACTTCAATTGAGAGCTTTGCACAATATGGACTCTGAAAGTTAACTGGAGTGTCTCAAATCCTCCATTAGGCAGAGATGGATAAGGACGTCAGCAAAAACCATGAAGTGTCTACAAAGCGAAAAAGGTGAAAGAGAGTTATGTTTTATGGTCCGTGCTGCTTCAAGCTGCTTCTGAAAGCGTTGTGATGTTGGCTGATCGCTGCAGGTGGCGCATTAAAACCCAAAGCTGCAAAAGAAATTCCTCAAGTTTTTCATCACAAAGCAGAGAGAAAAGCAAAGATAAGCTTTCCAAGCAACTCAACGGTAAAGTTTTAGACTGACTTTAATTTGGTATTCATATATACAGCACATTTTGGAACAATTCTTACCTGTAACAGATGGATTTTATTTGATTCTGAGAATGTGCTTTGGCTGGGTTGCTCCATGTAAACTTGGCATAATCCATTCTTTCATCTCCACATCTTTTTTGGCTCTGGCGTCTCAAATTTACCAGACTCTTCTGAGAAAACTTTTTATAAATCTCCCCCAGCTCAAAAGTTTTCACTGCACACTGCAAAAACACAAAATCTTACCAAGTAATTGTGGTCTAGTTTCTAGTGAAAATATCTTATCTTAAATAAGACAAACGTAAAAGTAACTTTTCAGGAAGATATAGAGGCTTGTTTTAAGTCAATAATTCCTTAATATTGATGAAAACATACTAGTTCCATTGGCAGATAAATTAGAAAAAATATCTTGTTACAAGTGAAATAATCAGAACTTTTAAGTAGCAAAATTTCATGTTTTTGTTTCCTTTTCCTTAATTATTAAAATATATATGTGTGATTTTTGGTAGTTTATTTACTGATTATTTTCGGTGGATTATTTCACTTGTAAAAAGAAATTTTCCATGTTATAAGAGAAATAATATTCCAGTGGAACTAGAACTGGGTTGCTAGGTAACGGCCTGGACTTGGCTGGGGTTGCTAGGTAACAGTGCCTGTCTGTTGTGAAATAAGTGAAACAATCCGCCAGTGAAACTATAACTTTTTTCTTCAATATTAAGGAATTATTTACTTAAAACAAGCCTCTACATCTTTCTACAAAGTTACTTATTTCAAGTGTAAGACGGAAATAGAAACTAGACCAAAAATATTTGGTAAGATTTTGTGTTTTTGCAGTGCAATGTTTATCATTCTCTGTTGGACAGAAAACTTTCGAAATGGATCTAAATAAGCACACAAATCACTACGAACTGTACAAGTTCAAATATTCAACTCTTTAAAGTGAGTCCAATATCTCTGCCAGTCCGTATTTACAAAAATAAATAAAACAAAAGGGGAAGAAGGGGTAAAGCACTGTTTGGTAATTTATCCAGCTCAGTCCTTTGAGGTTATTTTGTGCTAAATGAAAAACTCCTTCTGGTTTTCACTTTGAACGCTCAGAGAGTCTGGCTGGCCGCTGAACGGGAACGCGCGGCCTTCACCGGGCTGTGCTGCTTTCACTTCCTGGTTCCGATACGTCTCCTTCCTGAGGCAGATGAACCGAGCCAAGATGGCCGCCGCGCACACCACGATAAATATGACCACTGCAATCACACCTGAGAACCGCAAAACACACAGAGGCATGAGGACAGTAACATCCTGCTAAATACATAAACAAAATAAATATTTCAATATTTAAATCAGAAGAGAAAATAAATTTTGATTGCCAGAAAATGTAAATATTGTATTAAAAAAATACTGAATAAAAAAAATGTAGTTCTGTAATTACGACTGTGTAAGTTAGATTTTTTTAAAAAAGATGTAAAAATTCAGAAATTTTGTGGTTAATCTCAGAAATTTTCTAAAAAAACAACAACAAAATTTTTGGGTTTGAAAAGTAAAAAATTTGATAGAAAAATTTTCAGGTCAACAAATTTGGACACCACTAATGTCGGCCTTGAGGTTTTTGTCTTGAAAACTTGTTTTAAATTGGTCTTTTAAAATATTTAAATCACAAATTTTGATTAGTTGTGACCAACAGTAATCCATATTATCTCATGAATCATGAGTTTCACTATTGGAACTTAATTGCTGAAATAAATTGAATTATTGGTGGTATTCTAATTTATTAAGAAGGATTTGTGGGAGTAATTGGGTTTGTGCACCAAGCTGAAGGTTACCGTACTCTCTCCATCTTGAAAATGTCTCAGCATCACACTAATGGTGGACATAATTGCAGTGGAGAAGTTTGATTTCCCCTGACAGGTTTCAGCTTTTCTGACCAACCATCAGGTTTCTAATTGACATTTTTAGGGAAGCTCATGGATGACAAAGAGCTTTCAGGTGGGAGCATCAGAAAATGTTTCATATCTGCTAAAAAAAATACTAATATTTAGGATGAACTGTTGTCATTGGAAATATGACTGGTTTTACCTCCAACTAGAGCTGAATCATTGCGAATGGTGTTGACTAAAGGCTGGCCAGGATCCACAGAGTGAGGCTGGTCTATAGAAAAAATAAAAACATTTAGTATTAAGAAACCAACAAAACAAAAAAAGGGAAGTATCAGTGATCAAAATACCAAGAAATAAAGATTTAGTGTGTTTTCACACTTAGTAGTCTGGTGGATTCGGTTCAATTTGAGACCAAAATTGTAACATTTGTTACATTTTCAGCTGCTGCGGTTCGATTTCACACTGCAAAGTGTTAAACAAAACCAAACTAATAAAAACCTGTTCACCTCCTCGCCTGTGGGGGCACTGCACCAAGAACCACTGAAGAAAATGACATGAAAACCACTGAAGAAGACACTGAGCGAAACTGCTAAAAACACAAAATCTGACCAAATAACTTCTAAAAGAGATAGGAGCTTTTTTTTTTTAACTCAATAATTCTTAATATTGATAAAAAAAGTTCTAGTTTCACTGGCGGATTATTTCTATGATGGATTATTAGGGCCACTATAGATAAAAAAACTCCAAACTCCTATTTAAAAATGTTTTTAAATTGCAGAAATTGTTTAGAAAAAAACTTGGATCTTTCTGAGTTTTAAAAGGTGAAAAATTTTGACTTTTGGAAATTTTCTTTTGAAATGTAAAAGAAATCCAAGTTTTTTCTACAAAATTTCTGACTTTTCTAGAAAAAGATTTCTTGACGGAAGTTTACACCTCTTTTCTATCTAGAATGGTCACAATTCTCCATCAAATTATTATTTATAAAGTGGGATAAATGTGAAACAAGTGAAACAAGCTGCCAGTGGAACTAACACTTAAAAAAATTATATATTAAGGAATTATTGATTTAAAATAAGCTCTGAGTTAAAATAAGCTCTGTTTTGTCTTATTTCAAATGTACCAAGATATTTGCACAGGAAACGAGACCAGAATAATTTGTTTTGGTGTTTTTGCAGTGAAGAAGCCTGAAAATTACATTCACATTGTTTATTTTTTGGATTTCGGCATCTTTTTAAGCTGATGACAGTGTTAATTTGTATTTACTCTTCTGGGATTAATTGCAGTTTCACACCTCAACAATGAACCAAATTTTGTAGAAAGATGAACTAGAGTTTGATTAATTTGGATTAATCATGGTGGGTGTGAAATCAGCCTGGATGTAAATCAGCTTTAAAACAGAAGGAGTGAAAGTAGTTCCTGCATAAAGGTATTTCCAAAAGGTTGAAGGGATTTCCCCAGAGCTGCTTGATGACTCATCTGTCGCTGTGCCGACTGTCTGCCTACTTACTGAGATGAATGCTTAATGAGCCATAAAAAATAAAATCCTAATGGATCTGCAGAAGTGTCATTTTAAAATCACAGCAGACCAGGAAAAGCTGCGGTTGTTCTGATTTTACCTGACAGCGAATGTGTCGTTTCTGCTGCGTAGGAATCGGCCTGAGCCGGCGCGGCGCAGCTCGACGCCACGACGGCGCCGGCGACAGAAACGCGGCCATCGGGTCGCAGCAGAGCAGCTTTCAGAGGACAGATGGCGCCGAAGCGAACGGCTGACAGACAACCGGAGAAGCCGGCGGACGCCAAGCCGGCGAGATCCGCGCTCAGGCCTTCAGACTCTGAACAAAAACAAATTACAGCGTTAAAATACAGAAACATCAGTTTGTTCTCATGAGCTAATCGCTAATAAATGGCCTCAACAATTTGCTTTTATTACCAGATGGTATAAAACAAAACAAACAAAAAAGAAAATGTTTTTTTTTAGTGCCAAATGTTGCCAACAAAATAACAATAAAATATACAACAATAAAATAAAAAGTCCAGCACTGCATTGATGGGAAAATCAACTTTTTACTGCAAGATTTATTAACAGTAAATGTGGACAAAAATATTAGATTCTTAGACTTTGTTAGTTTAAAACTGGTTTATGGGCACTGCAGTAAATTTCCACCAAAAAATCACCAGGAAAAACAAGATGTCCGAGTTTAAAAGGTCAAAAACATTGCTAGAAAAAAAAAACAGAAACTTTGAAATAAAGCTCAGAAATTTTCTAGGAAAAATTCTGAAATTTCAGATTTTTCTAGAAAAT
This sequence comes from Poecilia latipinna, assembly GCF_001443285.1. Taxonomy (NCBI): domain Eukaryota; kingdom Metazoa; phylum Chordata; class Actinopteri; order Cyprinodontiformes; family Poeciliidae; genus Poecilia; species Poecilia latipinna. Next base: position 71,588 of record NW_015114717.1, on the reverse strand, counting down.
TTTAAACTTTTCAATCTCAAAAATTCCCAAGTTTTTTCTAGAAAATTTGTAAAAATAATCTCAAAAATTCTAGATTTTTTTCTGGCAAATTTTCAACCTCTAAATTTCTTTTTTTAAGGTTTTGTTGGCTCTATTGGCCTCCATTTGAAAGCAGTTTGACAGGAAAGACACATGGCAAATGCCACCAGGCCGGGAATTGAACCTGCGACCACCGGCATGAGGACCAAGGCCTCAACACATGGGCTGTGCCCTTTGCCTCTGCGCCACCACAGCATCCCAAACTCTAAATTTCCATGTTTTTTCCCCTCAAGTTTCTGAAAATAATCTGACAACTTCAGAATTTTGACTTTTCGAGCTCAGAAATGTCCATGTTTTTTTCTAAAAAATGTCTGATTGTTGGTGGAAATTTATTCTTATTTTAATCTATCTATCTATCTATCTATCTATCTATCTACATTTTAGTGGAACTAGAACTTTAGTTAAATTAATATTAATTAAATTATTCATTTAAAACAAGCTCCTTCATCTTGGTAAAAAGTTACTGTTCAGTTAGTTTTGTCTCATTTCAAATGTTCTAACATATCTGCACTAGAAATGATACCAAAATTGTTAAGATTTTGTGTTTTTGCAGTGTAAGAACATTTTAAACTGACTGGTTTCACTTAAATGACTATAAAAACAAATTATTAATCAGTTTTTTGTGGACAAAATAATTATGTATTAGCAGAATCTGCAACTATGCACAAAGTCAGGCGGGAAATTAATAATTTCAGCAATTAGCTGATGAAAAATTACTTATTTTCAATTAAAAATGTAGACTGGTATATTAAGACAATAAAAAAGTAAAATCTAGTCGCGGAGGCCGATCCATTAATCTTTTGACTGATTTCCTGTCAAAAGTTGTGAAACTGCTTCGATTGTTAAACGGTGGAGTCATTATTCACGAGGCTAAACAGCAGAAACCAGGTTAAGCTTTATTGCAGAGCAGCTCGGCCATAAATACCAAAAGGTGACAGCTTGTCTTATCTGTAATATTAATACTTTAGGAAACACAAAAGGAATAATGAAATCACGATGAACTAAGCTCAGCACATTAATCAGATGAAGAAAACATATTCTCATCTTTTCTGCTGCTGTGGATCTAGAGGGGAAAAAAGACGTTTGTGGCTTTTAGTGCAGGAGAGAAAAATGTCACCAAGTTTAATTTTGTTAAAAACAATCAGATAAAAGGATATAAATATTATGTATCTGGTGACAGAATGTTAAATTTTGAATTAGAAAATCTGACTAACAGCTACTGAACATCGACTCCAGCAGCTTCTGCTGATATAAATATCAGAATAAAACATTTATTCCTGCTGAGGAACCTGATTACGCAGCACATCGCTGCCAGGAAGTTAACTTGTAACCAGAGGGGGAAAAATATTCCATACATAAATATGACACGGCAGCATAACCTGGCTGGAGCGAGCATTTTATCAGCTGCATGCTTAATCAGGTTCAGGGTTTTAAATTGCAGATGAGTGACAGGAAGTAATCCCCCACATCCAATCTGTAGGTTTTATTGCTTTTAGCAGCTCCTGCAGAGACGATTCATCAGGTTTTATGTTATAAAATCATATTTATTTCTGGTTTGCTTTCAATATTTCTTGTTTAGTTGTTGCTCCAATTTGCTCTATAATAAATGGTGGATATATTCTTTAGTCCTATAGTGGAGCAGAAAGCAGAAATAAATCAAAATAAGGTAAAATTAAGAGAGTTTAGAGTCACAGATTTGATTTCTACATGGTCAAAAATGCACAGTTTGATGCCAGAATCAACGATGCTGTGGAAGTCTGCATTTATAGCAAGATGTAATAATTATATCCCTGATGTGGCGGCCATCTTGAAAATGGGCAGCCATGTTGAATTTTAAGTGGTTTTTCAAAAGAAGAACATAAGGACCATCTGAGCCAAATTTGGTGCTTGTATCTTCATTTGAAAGAATCTAGTAAAATATTATGTTATCTGCTGCATGATAACAGAAATATGGAAAACAATCACGTAAATACAGCGACGATTAAGATTACTGAAAAAAAAAAAGAATTCAAATTTAATCTTCAAATTCTAACTTTTCTTCAGAATTCATACTTTTTTTTCCCTTCTGGCATTTTCCTCAGGATTCTGAGTTTCATCTCACATTTCTGATTTGTTTCCCTCAGACTTGAGACCGAGAATTAGAAAATCTCCAGGACAATTTCCAGGATTATAATTTTTATGTCAAGAATCTGCCGTTTTTCCTCAAAGTTCTATCTTTTTCTCAAAATTCTGATATTTTTCTCAAAATTCTGAATTTAATCTCAAAATTCAGATTTTTTTTCTCTTAGGAATTTCACTTTTTTTCTTTGACATCAGACTTTTTTCTCAAAATTGTGATATTTTTCTCAGAATTCTGAATTTAATCTCAAAATTCTGATTTTTTTTAATCAGAATTTTGACTTTTTTTCTGTGAATCCTGACTTTTGGTCTTAGAAGAGTGAAGTCAGAGTTCTGAGCGGTACCGTTTCCCCGTTGGCCTTCAGGTTAGTTTTTTGGACAGTTTCAGATGATCCTGTTTATCGATCAGTCACTGTGAATGGGGACCAATCAGGTGAGTCACTGTGGCAGAAATGAAGCTGAAAGTGAAACTGAACAGTTCACTTTGAGCAGAGATTTACTGATCTGTGCTCAAAGAGATCAGTAAATCTCTGAGCAGATTTATGGTGTTTCGGCCGCCTTGGTCACAAACAGAAAATGACTGATAATGTTTTACTGCTTGGTACTGAATTGGATAAAAAGAACTTTATTTACCTGGAACTCTCCCCAGAATGATGGATTTAACGTTAAACTCCACGTCAGACGTCACGTTGAATTCCTCTCTGTTATTCTGGTCAATCTGAAAGATTATTGATTAGAAACAAAATCTAAAAGCAATAACATTCTGTTCAGTAAAGATCATTTACTGTGCATTAAGAAGGATTAAATGAGGAAAGAAATTAAAGCAAGTTGCAAAATTTTTCATATGAGTTTCTCTTTTTTTTGTCTTTTTAGTTTGTCACGGTGCAACAAGACACTTTAATGTATTTAATTAAGATTTTAATATTTCCAAACACAATTCAGTGCAAATAGGCCCATCACGATAAATTTCACTATAAATTGTTCCTGTAATTATTGTGATAAATGATAATGTTGTTTTGAGACCATTTTCATGCAACATATTGATAATGGCATAATAACGCAGGTTTCAAAGACAAACTTTAATTTTGTACAGAACTCAAAACACTGGAAGATATTTTAATTATAAACAAAAACAATAAATAAAACTGAAGTAAAAACAATCGAAACCATAAATAAAACGGATTCTGATGTCTTTGTAAACAAAACTGCACTTCAAAAAATATCAGATCATTAGAATGCAAATCATTGAGCTCATTTTAATTTATCATGTGATTAATTGATTAACTGATTAATTGCCCCACATTGCCACTGATACCCAATCTAGAATTATAATATGGGAGCCAATACAGATATTAATATTGGACCGGTGCAGCTCTAGTACATTCTGCAATCAATCAAAGAAATAGTTAAAATAATTAATTATTAACATCTTTATATTATTTTGTACCTCTAATTTTCTGTTTGCATTAAATTAGGACATGACGTAAACACACACTCATCAAATAAAATGACTTAAACACAACACTTCTTACGCATGAAGTCAACCTGTAACATTGATTAGTTTGAAATTGGATATTAATATAAAAACATTTTGAAATATTAAAGGAAATCTTTGTCATGCCTGTTGCTACCGGCAACAGCTCAGCTTGTCAACGAATCTAAAAACAGCTCTGACCTGTCAGGTAGATGGGGAGGTGTGTGCGTGCGTGCGTGCGTGCGTGTGTGTGTGCGTGTGTGTGTGTGTGTGTGTGTACCTGCACTGCCACAGTGTCCGCCTGTCGCCTGACGGTCACACTGTGCAGACGGCCGTCAGCTAAGTTCATGACTCGGCTGCTCAACACTTCCTCGTCTCTGTTGCTGTGCAACTTGTACCTCACTTCTAACTCATCTACAAAAAAAGAAACAAAACAAATAAATCGATGGAGACTTAAAGGTAAACACACAAAATAAAAATTACAACAGACAAAAGTGTATTAAATGTACATTTTCTATCCTGAAAAAGGAACTCTAACTGCACAGGCACATCTAAAATAAGTTTAATATTTTGGAAAAAGTTCAATATTTTGGTCAAAATGTGAAACTCAGTTTCATTAAACACAGAGTGAAAGATTTAAAGTCTATGTTTGCTGTAATTGTGAAGATTATGGCGTGGAGATTAAGAGTCTTGGAAAATTTGAAATCTGAGAAAAAATTAAATATGGAAACTCACAGTGTCACCAATGAAGTTAATGAACACAAAACACCTGAAAAGATTAATGAGCTCACCTTTGATGTCAAAATTTTGAATTTTTTCTCAAAATTTGGACATTTTGTTCCTCAGAATTAAGTTTTTTTCTCAGAATTCTTTAACTGAATCTCAAAATTCTGACTTTAATATCAGAATTCTGAGGTTTTTCCTCAAAATTCAGATTTTGTTCCTCAAATTTATAAAGTGAATGTCATAATTCAGACTTTAATATAAGAATACTGACCTTTTTCAGATACTTTAGATTGTTTTTTACCTAAAAATTCAGACTTTAGTCTTCTCAGACAAAAGTCAAAATTGTGAGGAAAAAAAAAACAGATTCATTTTTTTACTGGCCCTAATCTTCTGTAAAAAGCCCACCACCCTTTACATCAGTTAGAGAAGCTGCTGCGCTTCCAGATTGTAACAACTGCTGTTCTCCAGAAAAGACAGGAGCTGCGTGAGAAGAATAAACCAAAGGAAAGTTTGAGTGATTGCTGCTGATGTTTGGATATTCCTCCAAACATTTCTTGAACCTTCCTGAACTGATGTGCGCGTGTTGAAATGGCTTTAGACAAGCTAACAACGTGTGACAGAGCAAATCCATAAAACAGAGAAAAGTAGCTGAATAAACAAAAGGGCCATAGGTTATAAGATCAGAAAATCTTTGTCTGACAAAAGTCCTCACCATGTTTATTGATGAGCAGGATCAAGTATTGCCTGTAAAAAGAGCTGACATAGAGCAGCGGCGCGGGGCTTTGACTGGTCCTGAAGCTCAGGGAGACGTCGTCTCCTCTCAGTGTGATATCGGAGTAGATGGATGAGTGCAGAGAGCTGCTGTTCTTGCTCTCCTCATATGGCTCCTTTACGATATATGTGATGGATGTTGTCGGCTCAAAGCTGCCTGAAACTTCTGGAAGATAAAAAAGTCGGAGTCAGTTATCCGTGGGCAAGCTGACGGGAATCCTGCTAAAATGTGGCCACAAACTCCAGTGATGGAGTTTCAACCAGGTTAGCATTAGCATTTTTTTCATCACAGCATCGACACACGGCATGCATATGAAATGTAGTGTTGACATGAAACATTTCAACTCCTGAATTCTGATGGGTTTTTCCTTCTGAAAGTAAATGGTTTAATTGCACCAACATGTTAATTTAATATATATTTTTGCTAGGATTACATGTAGAGCTATAGACTTCTTACAAATATTTCTAAATTAACACCAAAAAATCACAAAAACAATCAACGTGAAAAGATGTTTAATTTTAAGAAGTACACTGCAAAAACACAAAGTCTTACCAAGTAATTCTGGTCTAATTTCTAGTGCAAATATCTTAGTACACTTGAGATAAGGCAAAACTAACTTACAAGTAATAACCAAGAAATAGGAGCTTATTTTAGGTCAAAGATCCTTTAATATTGAAAGTTCTAGTTACACTGGCAAATTATTTCACTCTTAAAATGTTTCCCATGTTTCCCATGAAACAATCTGCCAGTTACAAACATTCACCTATGACCCCAGCAAAGCCCAGCCTGTTACCTAGCAACCCCAGTGGAGTTCCGCCCGTTACCTAGCAACCAGTGCCAGCACGGTTAGTCAGCTGGTTTTATTGCTGTAAAATGGCTGCTAGGAAAGACATTTGCTTCAAAGTCAACAGCTTTATGTAACATTCTGGGCTTAATCAACTTTTAACCAGCTAGAATTGCACAAATAACATGTTCTGTTAAGACCCGCTTGTCAAATTAAAAGTATCTTATAATTATATTCATTATATCAAGATTTATGAATTATTTTTATTAGTCGTAATATTTCAATCTTAAATGTTGTGTTTTTATTAGCTGTGAGGAAAAAAAATCATTATTAGCAGAAATAAAGGCTTGGAAACCATCTTTGTGTAATTAATCTATGGTAGGGATGTCCAAAGTGTAGCCTGGGGGCCATTTACAGCCGTTCGAGTGGTTCTGTCCGGCCCTTGTCCACAGTTTAAGAAAAGCACAGACATATTTCACCAGACTCTTCATGGTGATACATTTAAAGCAAATTAAGGGAAAAAGAATAATGTGGACAAATTAAAATAGTGTTCAAATAGAAAACTTTAGGAACAAAACATTCAAGTTTTATTAACCACATTTTTTGCTCTCATTTTCATTTAACAGAATGTAGCAGCAGAAACACAAATTTCAGACTCTTTCCATCAGGTTAGTAGAAATTATTAAAACATAGTGAATTTAGTTTGTTTTTACAATAGAATTTTTTTTCCATAGCAAAATAGATATTTGGTGACCCACAACTTATTTTAGCTCAACAGTTGTGGCCTCTGCTGGAAAAGGTTTGGTCTCCTCTGATCTGTATGATACACTAATTACATTGAGCTAATGTAATAAATAAGCTTTTCAAAAACATTCCTATTATTGAGTAATTTCTGACTTGGACAGCTATAGCAACTGGAACGGGAGCCTGGAGATGCCATTGATTTGAACTGGAACTTCAGAAAAACATGAACTGAATTATTGGGAATGTAACATTTCCAAACATAATACAGTAAACTCATAATGTTAATGTCCCATGCTACTTTAACCACACAGCAGGCATGCTACTGAATTTATGGGACGTAGAAATCCTTTAAAGGTCATACACCAATAAGAAATACAGTCAATAAACACCAGCTGTCTGTGGTTTCTGTTGCAATTGTAACAGCATGTTTAGATTAAATCTTGCAGCAACAATATTTCTCGCTCTCTGTACTACATTTTAAGATTAAAAATAAAGTTATCATTAATAAAATTAGTTAATGCGTTAATAGAAACATGTGAAGTACCTGAGCTCATCATCTGATGTATAAAAACTTTGAAAGAAGTAAAACAAAACCCAGCTGAATGCTGTGTGTGCCAGACGTCACTTTCCAGTGGAATAAAGTGGCTGTCAAATTCCTCTGAGAAGCTGGCTTATGTCGCTGCCTGTCACCACTATATGAACCGGCAAACAACAAATATTATTTTGGAGGGCCTCTGGATAACATGTGCGGACTGAGCTGTCAAGATAAAATGCAATAAAATGCAGTAACATAGGCTGCTGTTCAAACACAGACTCATATCCGGCTATATGAGAGGAGCGGAGTGGCTTCTGAAAATCAAAACAAGCCGGCGTAATAACAAAAGATGAAGACAACAGGAGGAGGAAACTTCTCAGGTGTGAAGTTTATCTTATGGAAGGTGACAAAGTAAAGAAAAACACGCAGGGAATCTTCTTGAGTTTTATACAAAACATGTTTGTGCAAAATCATCCTTAGATAATGAGATTCTTAGTTTGTTTGAGCTTCTTTCAGAATGAGAAATAAGCTGCTGCTGTTGGCCACGGCCCCAACTCAACATTTACACTCGCAAGTGAAAATGGATGTAGAATGGTACATCCATACAACTTTGAAAAGCAGAAATGGAGCCTCCTGCACAACCAACAAGAATGCAGCAAGTTGTTTCTGGATGGTAATTCAACAAGAAAACACTTGTCTTTTCCAGCAGCCATTGTAGAGCGCATGCAGCGGTAAAACCAGCTGACCTAACATTCTGGAGCACAGCTTTGGTTGCTTGGTAACGGGCGGAACTCTGCCGGGGTTGCTCGGTAACGGGGTTGCTCGGTAACGGGGTTGCTCGGTAACAGTGCAGTATGACTCAACAATTGGGAGGGTTTTGAAGCGACTTGTTTTTCAGACACCAAAAAACAAATTCATTGCTAAAAAAATGGCTTGAGTTTTTTTTTAAGTACTTCAGCTGTTTTTAGAAGCAGTTGAGATGCAAATGGAAGTAGAAAAAAAAGTTAAATATGAATCTTTTTGGAGTGTTATTTTCATAGGAATCTTAATAACTGCGTTTTATTGAAGTTTCTACTGTAACTCTGAGACAATCAAAGGTTCCCAATCTGCATAATCAGTTTTTCTTCCCCCTTGTGATAATTTGTGCCAGCAGGAAATGTGCTGCCCTACTTTAAATCTTACAAACCTATATTGAACTACATGCTGAAATTATAAATGATCTCATATATCCAAGAGAATTAAATTGTCAAAGCAGCTGTAGGGATTAGAAACTTCAACAACCCAATTTGAACTCTCAGTGGAGATTTTCTTTTAATTTCTTGACAATATTAGACCATGTTTCCCCCAGGCTTTTTTTCTTTTGCTGCAGTTTGTGATCTGTCAATTAATATCCTGCCAATCTTCATGTAGGAATATCTAGTGGATATAAATCTACAAAAGTGTGAAAAACCCAATTCTCACTGTAGAAAGTTTTTAAAACCTTCAGGGTTTTTTCTTATGAATTTCCTGGTAGAGTTGTCAGTGTGTCTGCACCTTCGTGACAGAAGACTCCGGTGTAGGCAGAGCGGCTGCAGTCACAGGAGAACCCGCTGGCCCTTTCCACACAGCGACCCTGGTTCTGGCAGAGCGCTGCGTAGCTGCTGCAGTGCCCGGGGCAGCCGGGTCGGACGCCAGGTGTGATGCTTGCCCTCTCCTCCAGGTCCAGTGTGACGCCGTTCAGCTGCAGAGAGCGGATGCAGCCCAGAAAGCCTTTCTGCCGTGACGCGGTGCCTCCTGCAAAGAAAAACCAAGAGCACCACTATAGCTACACCAGCTCTTTTTTTCTCATTCCTTGTTAAATTTGAATGAAGGAAGCAAAAACCTGGTTTGTACTCTCACTCAGTCTACTGTAAACTTGCTTCCTTGAATAGGTTATTGTAGGTCAATGAGCTACAAAACATGGTGATTACACTTTTGGCACACACAAAAAAAATGCAGATTTTAGTGTGCATGTTTGCAAACGGCGCAATATTATACACATAGATCTTTGAAAAGCAGAAGTAGAACCTTCTGCACAAAAAATGATTGTAATTTTTTTAAACTTTGAAAATCTTACATTTTATGCAAATATTTGCTTAGTTTGTGAAATTCTTCATGACATTGCTGTTCCACGTCTAAGAAAATGTTTCTCTTTGAGATCAGATAACATGACTGAAGCAATAAAGGCTAAAACTGCCTTTGATAAAACCGCCACAATGAAATAGTTTGCCAAATGAGATTATAGTTATAAAATGTTATTCTAATTAGTAGAGTTGTACTCTTCTAATTCTTCTTTCTTTATTAATTGCCAGTTAGTTTGTCGTTTGATTGGTTTTCTTAAGTGTCACAAAGATGTAGTGACACTTTATTTATGTAATAAATTACTGAACTGGATTTTCACCAAGTCATAATTTGTTAAATCATACTTCATCACCTGAACCTGCAGGTGAAAATTAGCTCTTTTCTTTTGTATAACCTGGTGCCATGCACCTCTTGGTTAAAAGTAAATGTACATTGTTTCATTGTTTCTGTGAAATAAATATAAATTATAAGGCAGAAAGTTGTTCCTGTGTGGTAAGTATGACAAATCACTTGTCTTTTCCAGCAGCCATTGTACAGTGAATGCGGTGATAAAACCAGCTGACCAAACGTGCTGGAACTGAGTTTGGGTTGCTAGGTAACGGGTGGAATATCAGGGGTTGCTAGGTAACGGGCTGGGCTTCACAGGGTGTTACATTATGGAGGTTTTTAAAACAGCTACTTTTCCAGACACCAAAAATCATTAACCAGTTGGGTTTGTTTTTAGAAACAGTTAAGACCCAAATAAAAGTACAGAAATCTACAAAATGGGAATTTTTGTATAATAAGCCCCCTTAGTTCTCCTCCTTTCATGCCAATATGTTTACAAATCACTGCCTTTTTCTGTGGTACGATATGTCACACAGTAGTAAAGCAACAACATATGCTGAGTAGCATTATTTTTTGGCTTTTGGCTGATGGGCCATTTGCTGTGTGATAATAAGTCTATACTCTGACAAGCGAAAGGAAACCTGACTCTCCTTCCACATGATAATTAACATTCAACGAATCAACCAAATGCAGAGACTTGGCAAAACAACATTTTTCCTCCAGGTCCAACCTGCCCACCCTAATCTGTGCATCACAGACTGGAGTCGTCTTCCGGTTTGAATTTGAAAAACCTCGATATGCTCAGTTCAAACTTTCCGGCACCATTACTTTAAAAAATAAATTTTGGCAGATCTAAATCTAGTCCACCTACTTCAGGTTTTGCTGTAAAGATTAGGAAGAAATAACAGTGTGCACTGGAGAAAAGTCGTTTCCTAAGGGATGCAAATAAATGACGACTAAATGAGGGAAAAGGACTGGAGCTGCCTGCAAGACAGAAATCCTGTGAGTCAGACCCAAAATCCTGCATGACAGCAACAATTTCAGCCATTTAAGCTGTTTTACTTTCCTACCACACTTTGTTAGAGCATAAACCTGTTGAAGGGCCTGTTCTCACTTCAACAGATAGAGAAGCAGGGGGACAATTTACCATCGACAAGCATATGGGCACTAAACTTCAGACAAAAACAACTTTTCAAGCAAAATAGCTGGAAATTAAGAAGAAAAACACAACGCTGCCAAACCAGGCTGGCAGTCATTTCATACTTCACTTAAAGTTTGAGCTTTCTCCTGTTTACCTGGAAAATATTTGACTTTGAAACTCAGAAATTTCAATGTTTTTTTCCCCAAAATTTCTGAAAATAATTGAAAAATTTCTTATTTTCTCTCTTTTTCTGAGAATTGTGACATTTTACTCATAATTTTGATATCAGAATTCTGGCTTATCAAAATTTTGATTTTTTTCTCAGAATTCAAAATTCTCTCAGAATTCAGATCAGAATTTGATCCCCGAAGATTAAAGCCAGAATTCTGAGATTAAATTCCAAATTCTTTTTTGTTGGTGTCCCCAATCCTCTCCCGTATAAATCCTGCTGTTTGCGGTCGAACGTTCACGCCTTGAAGGAAACCGTTTGGTCTCTTAGGGTTGTGTAATTTCTCATCTCAGTGTTTCTCTGCTTTAGTGAGATTCCACCCGCCATCGCTGCGTTGCTTCCTCCAAAAGCTGTTTTAGGACAGACGATTTTTGGGTTTTCCACTCAACTATACTGCTAAACTCAAAAATGTGTTTTCTTTTCAACTGGGACACAATTTAAAGGAAAATAAACATGATGCTATCTAGTGAAAAAAAAATTATAGAAAGAAGCTTGGTTAAGTGTAAGTGTCACCATTTTACTCAAAGGGACAGTGCAGCTTACCCAACAAGCACCCACTGTAATCTTTACACCAGTGCAGTAAGCCATTTATCGGAGTATGAACACTTTTGCTGTTTTGTGAGTTTTCTTTTCACACACGGATAAAACAACAATTCTACAGGAATAGAACTGGGAATCCTCAAATCCACCTTGAATAAGATCTTTGTCGACAGCACAACTGATGGCTCAGAAAGCTGTGGATCTCATAATCCCCACATTCCCACTTCCATTCAAACGTCCCATCAACGTCCCGGCGATCAGACCAGTGGATTCTGATCAGAGTCTCTTCTTCATGGCTGCTGTGAGAGGATTATGAGATTAACCCCGTCAGCCAGTCAGTTCTGCATCTTTCCAGCTTCATCATTATTCAGCGTTGCTTTTATTTCATTCAACATTCATGTGTGTAAATGTTCATAATATTTGCAGAGATAAATCCCTAAAACCAAGGATGGATTTCTTTCTTCTGTTAAATTATTGAGGAAAACCTCAACAGTCAGTTTCCTAAAAGCACTTTGTTGATGATTCAAGGGAAAATTAATCATCATCATTTATTAAAATTAAGGTCCAAAACAAAACCTGTGACATACTTGTAAAGCAGGGGTCCCCAAACCTTTTCCTGTGAGGGCCACATAACTTTCCCCTTCCCTGGTGGGGGCCGGAGTCAGTTTGTAACAGAAAAAGTGTGACGATTGCAGGAGCCTAAATGTAAAAAATTGTTTTCCAGAAAGCACAATCAAATAACC
>NW_015114717.1:50781-55357 GCF_001443285.1 Poecilia latipinna | reverse complement strand
CATAAAAGCCGCATGGTTCAAAACTTAGGAAAAAAGCAGCGGCTTATAATCCCGAAAATACGGTATATGAAAAAAAAAAATCTAAATGCTCTCAGTTATTGTTCAGGGGGCCGGACCAAATGTGGAGGCGGGCCGGATTCGGCCCGCGGGCCGTAATTTGGAGACCACTGTTGTAAAGAGTACAAAAACGTGTAAAATTCACTTTTTCCACATTTTTGTGCTTCCATTTGGGTTTTTACTGCTTCTAAAACAGACGAAACACTTAAAAAACACCCAACTTTTTCTTGGCAATAAGTTAATATTTTATGGTATCTAGAAAATAACCTGTTTCAAAAATATTCGAAATGTAACATCACAACTCAGCAGGGAATAAACCGTCACCTAGCAACCCCAGCCAAGCCCAGCCTGTTGCCTAGCAACCCAAGCAGAGTTCCAACACATTTGATCAGCTGGTTTTACTGCTGTATGCACTGTACAATGGCTGCTGGAAAAGAGAAGTGTTTTGTTTTTTGATTTTCCATCCAGAAACCCTTGCTTCTGCTTTTCACAAATGTAAGGTTGTATAATTGCAGCAATTTTCACGTGTGAGTGTAAACATCGAGTTTGGTGGGTGTAGCCAGCAGCAGCTTATTTGGATTTCAAATGACCAGATGCCCTAACACAAAAGTCAGTAGGCTGAGCAGACTAAAATATCATTATCTAAGAATAATTTTGTGCAAAACAAATATAATAAAAATATTTTGTATTCCCCATAGACCTATTTTAAACTGTTCAAGGGGACATAATAGATCACCATTAAATAACAAAACAGTCTTTTCAGACGCTCAAAGTTTGCTGAAACTAGCAAAGCTACTTAATCTCAAAATCAGCATTTCATGTATAATGTGATCTGCTCAGATCTGATGAAAAACTGCTTAGTTCAAACTTCTGTTCACCTTGTTAAAGAGCAACGTCCTGCTGAAAGCTCATTCCCACATAAAGTGAGCATCACAGTTCGTTCTGTTGTCAAGTCATATGGGAAAACTCCCACCTTTGCTTCTCACCTATAAATAGCTGGCTGTTGAGCTGCAGATGAATAAATCCATCAGTCGGAGCTTCTTGTAGGGCAGCAGGCAGGCCGTCGACGCGCAGCGACGCCTCCTTCACGTTTCGCTCCGCTCTCACGCTGTGCCACCGGTCGTCATTTAGCGGGAGGTCGGAGTGCACTTTGACCTCCAGAGGTCCGTTCCCCACATCAAAAGAGAAGACGACCTCTGTGGAAGCTGACGAAGATGAAACATAAAACCATAAAATAGACATAAAATAAACACTTATATTTATCATGCCTTTTCATGAGTAAGAAAGATTAGCTGTATATTTTTTCTTTGATTTTTAATGAAGTAAACAGACACAAAAATCTGTAAAATCCTTTTTATAAAAATAAAGACACTGTTTGTGGATGTTGGCTAATTTAATCTGTGTGAAATAATTTCTCTCAGTTTGATGCTGAGAAAAACAAGTAAATGTTCAAACAGCTCAGTGAATAAAATGTACAAATTTATTCTAAAAAAATTGCTTCACAATAATTTGAAAATAGTTTTTGTTCTTCTTGGACTCAGAGCTGTAAAATGAGAGCGTGATGTGAGTGAAGTGGAAATACTTTGTATGTTTCCACCATACAAACATACAACAGAGAAAATAATGTAAAATTAAATTAAATTATGAGAAAAAAGTAATACAATTACAACAATAAAGTCATGATATGAGAATAGTCATAATATTTAAAGAATAAAGTCAGAGTCTTATGAGAATAAAATCATAATATTAAGAGAATAAAATTTAATAAACAGAATAAAGCCAAAATAATGATAATACAGTCAAACTATTATAAGTAATATTTATGAGAAAAATGTTGACATAATAATAAAAGTGTAGAATTATGAGGATAAAGCCAGAATATTATGACTCATATTATTTCAACTTTATTGTTGAATTTTATGACTTTATTCTTGTCATGTTGTAATGTTATAATTTATTCTTGTGATAATCAAGTTTTACTAAGCAGCACATTTTGCTTTTTAAACATTTATTACCATATTTCTTTGCTCTAGTCATTTTTAAGGACGGTTTTCTCTCATCTGACTCTGGATTGCACCGTTTTTAACAAACGTTTTGGCTGGTCGTGTTCCTCCATCATGACATGTCGAACTGACCGTCTGCTGACGGACAGACGTACGGAAGCCAAGAGCTGCCACCAACATGTTTCTGTGTGTGCTGCTATCGCCCAGGTTTAATTTAAATACATTCAGTTTATTTATATTACTCTGATTCACAACAGAAGTCTGAAGGAATTTGCCAAGACGAACAGATTTAGTTTAACACTAAAACGTAAAGTCACTTTAATTTAATCATATAGAAAGAATTAAAAGCTTTTCACATTTTAATGTAGTTATAAAACATCGCAAAACTTTGTTCGACTGCATAAGACGGAGTATTAGAGCCATGCCAGGAAAGTAAAATTACAAGAATAAAGTCGAGATAAGAATTATAGTATTTCAACTTTATTCTCATAATACTGACTTTATTCTAAAAATATTGACATTAAATAATAATTTAAATAATAACTTATTTAATCATTCAAATAATGACTTTATTCTCACAATTTGTTTACTATATTCTCATAATAATGACATCTTTCTCATATTTACTAAAGTAAAAAAATTAATTTAATAATTTATTAATTTAAATGATTTTATTCTCCCAATATTATAACTTTATTCTTGTAATTTTATTTTTCTTACTATGGCCCTAATACTCCATAATACATTCAGCCATTGTGACCCTTGACCTAGTAACCCCAGAGCAGCCCAGCCCGTTACCTAGCAACCCCAGTGGAACTCTACCCGTTGCCTAGCAACCTAAGTAGAGCTCCAGCACGTTTGGTCTAGTTTTACCGAAGTCTGGTCTGGT
Organism: Poecilia latipinna; assembly: GCF_001443285.1. NCBI lineage: Eukaryota > Metazoa > Chordata > Actinopteri > Cyprinodontiformes > Poeciliidae > Poecilia > Poecilia latipinna. Next base: position 52,408 of record NW_015114717.1, on the reverse strand, counting down.
CTGCTTCCTCAGAACCAGAACCAAACATGGAGAAACGTCATTCAGCTTCTATTCACCATAAATCTGGAACAAACCTCCAGAAAACTGCAAATAAATAATAATAAAGTCATAGTATTACAAGAGTAAAGACATATGTGAGTAAAGTCAAAATAATGCGAGAAAAAAGTCGTAATAATACTGGAGTAGTCGTTAATACTTAGCGAAAAAAGTCAAAATAATGAGAATAAACTTGGAATATTACTTTATTCTGATTTTATTTTGACTTTATTCTCATAATATTATGAAAATAAAGTTGAAATAATACGAGCATAAAGTCATTATGACCTGTTTAGAGTTGCCTTTGATTAGTGTAAATTGAACGCTGATCAATATATTTGATGTACATTTGGCTGATGATTTTAATGAAGAAATTTGACAAAAAGTAATGTTTATTGCTTGTTTCATAACTGATGACTGTTTTATATTTTTATGAAACATAAAATAATCCCTTGAACTGCCTTGTTGTTGAAATGTGCTACATAAATAAACATGACTTGACTGACAATGGCTGCTGGAAAAGACAAGTGTTTGGTTGTTGACTTAACATCTAGAAACCACCTGCTGCATTATTGTTGGTTGTGCAGGAGGCTCCACTTCTGCTTTTCCAAGATGTAAGATTGTATAATTGCACTTCTGTTTGCAGCCACTTTCAAATGCATTTAAGTGACAGACTTGCTAAAACATCCCATTCTGAAAGGAGCTCAAAATTACCAGAACTGATAAAAAAAAGTAAAATCTCAATATACAAGGATGATTTTGTGGAGAAAACTGTAATGAACATGTTTTGTATAGACCATATACCTATCTTATACTCCTAATCACTTGGGGAAACGAAAGCAGAGTGCTTTTCTATATTTTTCCAAAAACCACAATAAAAAATCATGATAAAAACTGCCACTCTCTTGTTCTAGTTGAGAAACTATAGGCTGCTGCAGGACTGAGATAAAAATGAAAACACGCACAAGCAAACACTCTCAAGGAATCATAACTTCATTTGGAAACAGCTGTCTGGCTCCAGTCATGTTATGAGTAATAATGATTCAGAGACATCTTAACTCCAGCTGTCACGATAACAATGCAGTGCAACGGAAACCTGCGTGCGCCGAGTTAACAATGAGTCTTCTTCATGGAGCAGCAGCAGCGTTCGACTCAATCTGTCTATTTCTGCAAGCTAGCTGCACTTTTACTCACACGCTGAGTGAATTTACAAGATCTAAGATCAACACATGAAGTTTATATACAACTTAATGCATCCAGTATGGGGTGAAAAACTCATCTTTGTTTTGGCTCATATCAAAATCAGGTGGGTCTTTGGAAAATAAAGATAAATAATGATTTATTTCCCAAGGAAAAAATAATGATTTTGTAAATAATATAATATATATGAATATTACATATGTAATACACATGTGATAGTGGGATGGATTATGTGTATTACATGTGTTACATATAATACGTATTATATGTAATATAATATTATATGTAATATGTTTTATATGCAACATAATACCTATTATATATATATATATTTATATATATATTTATATGTTGGTGACCAACAGGAGCTCAGGAGGGCTAGAAGAGAGCT
>NW_015114717.1:40671-45972 GCF_001443285.1 Poecilia latipinna | reverse complement strand
GTATTATATGTAATATAATATTATATGTAATATAATGCAGAAATTATATGCAATATAATATATTTGTTGGTTCTGTAGCTCCGTATATTCATATGAATACCATAACACGGTTTTAATGACAAATGTCTGATAATTATTGAGTCAGTAAGTTATGTATTTCATTAAATTGAGGAAAGGAGTAGGATTAAATTAAAGTGTTCACTTCTTCCTGCTCCTTTTCCAATGGGGAAGTTTTGTTAAGCTACATTGGTTTTGGTTATGCATGGAAGTTTTGTGTTGCTTGTTTTCTGGTTTTTTAAAAACTAAATTAAATAAATAACTGAATGAATGAAAATGGAATCCAATGTAACTGAGGTTGGCGATCAGTAGATCTCAGATTTAAAACTCAGCCTAACATATATCTGACTGTGGGGAACAGAAGAGAGTGTTTTGCTGGGATTGGTGTGAAATCACAGAATGGGTCCCCAACTGCAGGGACTCCTGCGTCTTTTACGACCCAATACATCATCTACGAGCTCCGCAGAAAAAATCCACCATGAGTTTATCCCGAGGCCAACAAAAACCCCAGAACGAGTCAAGAGTGAGGAGCAAAAAGGCAAGAAAAGGAAAGACAAAACCACAAATGCAGCAAAACCTGCTATGCACACTTTAAATATCCAATGGTTTATTGAACAGGGGAAATGTGCAGCTAAACGCTTTGTGGGAGGGAGTTTCTGCATTTATAAGATGTTTTGTCAGCAAAAAGCTAACTATCCCCCGGAGTCAGAGCTCTTCAGTTTTATCTTCTGTAATTAGGGATCTTCGGTTTCAGCTAAATCAATTGAAACGTGAGACGGAGGCCTTGGGCATGACATCATCGACTGCTTTTTCCCTCCTAAATGCTCCAATAAAAAAGTTTAAAACAGGACAAATATTTTTTTTGTAGTTTGGAATGTTCTGTATTTGTGAACTCCAAGTTGTGGCATTTTAGAGTCCACAATATAAAAATCATAATATATCAGAAATTTATGACTGTTTTTCAGTGTATACATATAGTACCAAAAGTGCTGCATCTACACTGCAAAAACAGAAAATATTACCAAATATTTTTGGTCTAGTTTCTACACTCTCAGACTCAACTAGCTTACAAGTACATTTTTTTTCAGTTTTGAACTTTATTTTTCAGTTTCATTTATCTTTTCTTTCAAACAAACCTTATGGTTGCTAGTTAGTTCCATAGTTCTATGTCAATAATTTGCTCCTCTGGCAGATTATTTTACTCATAACACTGTAAAAAAGTCTTGTTTTAAGTGAAAAAATCTATTCTCTGCTGTCTACACTGCAAAAACGCAAAACCTTACCAAGTTTCTAGTGCAAATATCTTAGTGCACTTGAAATAAGACAAAACTAATTTACAAATAATTTTTAGCAAGAAATAGGTGCTCGTATTATATGGGGCTAAATTGGGGCCAAAAGAAAAACTCTTGAAAAAATAGTTTTGAAAAAAAAAAAAAAAATTCTGTTTCAAATCTTTGTTCAGTTTCAATTATTTTTTTTTAGTTTGAAAATAAATTCTAATTGTTTTTCTTATTCTGAACAAAATTTAAATTGAGGTCATGGAGCCTCAATTTAGCTCCACAGTTTTACGTCAACAATTCCTTTTTATTTATGAAAAATCCTAGTTCCACTGGCAAGAAGCTCATATATCTTACTAAAAAGTTGGCTTTGTCTTATTTCAAGTGTATTAAGATATTTGAACTAGAAACTAAACCAACAATACTTGGTAAGATTTTGTATTTTTGCAGTGCAGAGCCTTTTGAATACTGAATATTGTACCGACACAGCACTGTCTGCATTATTTTGTACATTTTCATTGTTAACTCTAGAAAAAAAGCAGCAAACAGGAAGAAAACATTTTGTTGAGTCAACCCGGATGGCTCAAGTTTTCTTTCTTCAACTTGTGTGTTGAACTTTAACTCAGAAGAAAGTAAGCAAGCAGAGAAGACCTTTCCTCCTCTGCAGTTCAATATTAAAACACCTGATTGCGAATCTCTCAAGGGTCGAGCTCCAGAATAACTATGAGAGCTGCAGACTGTATTCAGATGGAAAACAACACAAACCCGTTTCAGAACAAGACAGCAGAAACGTGGAGGTGTCACTTACAGCTGAGCTCTATTCGAATGAAGTCCTTGATGCCGAGGTTTTCAAGGAAAAGCCCAGAGGAAGACGTCGTTTTAAACAGGAAGGAGATGTCGGCGTTCAGCTCTCCATGAAAGGTGGGGAAGTGAAGGTACGACGTCTCCTTGTCAAAAAACGCAGCATTCCAGAAGTTCTCTGCAAGAAACAAACAGTTTTCTGTTTCCACCTAGAAAGACTGAGGCAAAACTTTCCTTTTTTTACGCCCGTGTCGCATATATCACATTGGAATAAAGCTCATTAAAGAGAAAACTCATTATGAGGGCTGTATAATGGAAACCATGTAGTAAACAAATGAACCAACTGTTCGGCTAATTAGGTGAGGAAAAAAGGCACAACAGCAGCTTTGCTATCCCATTTATGCTGATTTATATTTAGGCATTTATTTACTAACTCATTAAACTTAATGGATAAATTATAAGCATTCATCACAAGTAAAATATATCACCTAGTTTAATTTATTTTACATTTTCTATTGATAGTTATTATTACGTAGCATAAGGGAGCCATATTTTAGCGAGCTGTCTGCTAATTAGCAAGTTTAATTTGCTGCAGTTAAATTTCACAACAACAAGTTAAATGGAAAGATGGAGGCTGGAAACAGAACCGGACGATTTGGGTCCAAATCATCAGATTACATTTATTTTTAAAATAAAAACAAGAGGAGGAAGACAGGAAAAAAATAACAAATGAGACGCAAAAGAAAGAAAGAAAGAAAGAACGAAAGAAAGAAAGAAAGAAAGAAAGAAAGAAAGAAAGAAAGAAAGAAAGAAAGAAAGAAAGAAAGAAAGAAGAGAATATGGAAAAGAAAGAACTAAAAAAAAGAAGAAGAAAGTAAGGGAAAAAATGAATGAAAACCAAACGTTTTAACCAAAAATTCACCAGACACACGCCTGCAGTTTTTGTTAAAGTTTCCTAAGTTTTTGTTAAGTTTAATGGAAATATGAAAATTTCCACTAAACTTTATATTTTGGTCTGTCTGATGGTGTAATTTTTAAATATTAAATCTTGTATGGCTACTTTTCACTTTTACTTCAGTTAAAATATGTTGAAGTAGTTTTGCTCTTACTGAGTGTAATTTTTGGGTCCCGCCTCCCAACCCCCCCCCGAGGTCACGCCCCTGGACTTACTGTCTCCATGGCAACGGAGAGGCCCCACCCTGTAGGCGGCCTCTGAACCCGGACGGTGAATGTCTCCCAGCACCAGCGACCGGACTGGGAGGCTCTCCTTCTGGGTGAGAAGGTCAGAGTCCTCAGTCCTGAGAAGGCAGAAGAGAAACAGAGAGCAGCAATCAGATGTACACTGCAAAAACAGAAAGTCTTAACAAGTAATTTTAGTCTAATTTTAGTACAAATATCTGAGGACACTTGAATCAAGACAAAACTTACAAGTAACTTTTCAGCAACACATAGGAGTTTGTTTTAAGTAAATAATTTCTTAATATTGATGAAAAAGTTCTAGTTTCACTGTCAAATTATTTCACTATTGAAAGTTGAGGAAAGAAAACTTTAACCAGTTGGGAGAACTCAACAAAGATGTCCTCAGTTATGAAAGAGTTTGCTGTTTTCTTCCTTTTTCCTGCTCTTTTTTTGGCACAGTTAGCTACTATAATTATTGAAATAAGGAAGCCATTGCTGTATCTGTATTGCTGTATCTGTGCAATAATCCTTATTAATTATTGAAATAAGGAAGCCATTGCTGTATCTGTGCAATATTCAAAAGGCTCTGCACTGCAAAAACAGAACATCTTACCAAGTAGTTTTGTCTAATTTTGAGTGAAAATATCTCAGCACACAAGATAAAATTAACCCACAAGTAACTTTTCAGCAAAATATAGGAGTTTGTTTTAGTAAATAATTGCTTAATGTTGAAGAAAAAGTACTACACTGCAAAAACACAAACTCTTACCAAGTGTTTTTGGTCTATTTTAGTGCAAATATCTTAGTACAGTTGAAATAAGACAAAATTAACTTACATGAAATATATAGTAGCACATTTTATGCAAATAATTCCTTAAAATTGATAAAAGGTCCTGGGTCCATTGGGAGATTATTTCACTTAGAACAGGAGAAAAATCTCTTGTTATGAGTGAAATAATCTGACAATGGAACTAGAATGTTTTTTTAAATAAATATTTAAAAATTACTGACTTAAAACAAGCTCTTACATCTTCCTGAAGAGTTACTTGTGAGTTAGTTTTGTCTTATTTCAATATCTGCACTGGAAAGTAAAATAAACATACTTGGTAACACACTGTGTTTTTGCAGTGTAATAAGAAAAGGTAAAAGTTTGCCCACAGAAAGTCAAACTAAGCTAAAAAAGTGGAAGAAATTATGTTTGGAAAGCAAACACTTTGCTTCGACTAGTCATTTGTTCTCACAGGGTTAGTTGAGGATGTGCTGACAGAAAAAAATAATTTCAGCTGACACAACGTCTTAAGCTGCACAGTGTTAGCTTAGCGATTCATTTGCACATCCAAGCCGACTCTTCTGTTGCTGCAAAACACAAGAATGAAATAATGTGGGATTGGATTTGACAAGATACTGGCAGCAACAAAGTTAAGCAGAATTTAACAGGAGATAATCTGAGATTATTGTTCCTAGAACAGAAGATTCCTCAAATCACAAAGCAATTTATGAGTTTAAAAGTTTCAGGAACTCTTTCATTATCAAAACTGTTTCTGTTTGGCTGTTTTGTAAATTCTATGTTGAGTATGTTTTGATTAATATTTCTGCTGTTCAAGTAGACGTTCATATTCATGCTTTTATTTTGAAGGGCATGAAGGTTGTTTATTCTTCTCTTTTTTCCCCAATAACTTTATTTAAAACAAGAAACTGATATTAATATAAAACACAAACTGCAGAGAACAATATATAAACATTAATGCAATATCTAAATGTAGTTTATAACATGTAGATCATAATGTCAAAGTTCAGTTAATTCTTGAGTGGTTGAAGTCTTTCAGATGTAGATGTAATTAGAACTGAAGTTGGTCATTAGCTTTGGCTAGACTATGTGTGAAATTTGACATTGTGAGAATAAATTCATCTTAATGGAAACAAAATAACCTTGAAAAATCTCACGTTTTTTGATAAAAATTGTTTTTTCAGTTCTGTCAAAATTGGT
>NW_015114717.1:28985-35800 GCF_001443285.1 Poecilia latipinna | reverse complement strand
GCAAAAATAAACCAAAATGATTACCAAAAAAACATCTCATCCCAGGACAAAAATATTTTATCAAAAAATCAGATTTTTTTTGTTCTAACTGGGATGTTTCTATTGAATGAATTTAATTTCAAAATGTCTTATGATCAGTAGAAATGCAGCTGCAGAATAATTCGGCGTACCATAGGTCATAGTCAGCGTCACAGTTGCAGTAGAAGCTCGAGTCGAGGCAGTTGTCCTGTAGACCACATGCGCACTGCCGGCTGCCGGGCAAAGCTTCGCCCCAAAAGTTGTGGATCTGACCCGAAGCCGGGCCGCCGACCCACCAGCTGAAAGGAGTCCCATCTAAAACAAAAGCAAAGCACACATCACTGGCTCACATACAGAAAAATAATGGAATAATTTACATTTATTTAATAGTTCAACATTTTTAAATACAGATCAAATATATTAATTTGAAAAATTGTGATAGAGGACACAAATATGGGAAGTGGAAGAGGCAAAAGCCCAATGTTTGAAACTGAAAGACTATGTGAAAACTTCTTTTTTCAGTTACAAAATAATTTTACAGTTTCAAATCTTTTTTTCCAGGTTAATTTTTTTTTCTTTTAAACAAACTTTATGGCTCCAATGTAACTCCATATAGCTCCCGTCTATTAAGTAAGAATGAAACTGCACTTTTGATTTAAAGTGGTGAGTAAATGCATTGTTTCAACTTCTTGACTGTCGTAAAAAAATTGTAGACTCTTAAACAGAGAAGTCTAATAAACTTTTTACATAAATTCCTTTGGAAGGTAGAAATGATGCACCTTTATTCTCCTAACGAATTCTGTTTTTAAGTTCACAGAATCGGAAATTAAAGCAAATGAGCCCAGAATACATCTGTTAGCAAGAAATGAGTTCAGTCACAGTAAAAATCTGAAAAATCTGTGTCTGTGTTTGTGTTCTCCCAACAAACACAAACACACACACACACACGCACACTCGCACGCACGCACAAACATACGCACGCACACATGCACGCACAAACACACGCACGCACAAACACATGCACACACACGCACGCACAAACACACACACGCACACTCGCACGCACGCACGCACGCACACACAAACACGCACACACGCACGCATGCACAAACACATGCACACACACGCACGCACAAACACACACACGCACGCACACACACACACACACACACACTGATGCAATGCTTTTTGAACTAAAAAGAAAAAGAGATTTCCAAGGACATTTTCTTGGCATCAATGTAGCGCCACTGCTGTGTGAAAAGTCAATCAGTGACAGTTTATGTAAAAGGTCTCCAACATAAAATTTTCATTAAATCATGTTTTTTAATTCTCCCCTAATTAACAGATTTAGCAAATTAATCTCTCTATTATACATAAAATAATTACCCAAAGCAGCTTCTGCTTGTCTCGTCTGCCAACACATGCAAGTCTTTAAGATTTCTGGCATTATTGGACTGTCTGCACTTCAAAAACAAAAAGTATTTTTTAGTGTAAATTAAATAAGACAAAACTTGCAGGTAATTTTTCAGAAAGATACAGGCACTTGTTTTAAGTTGATAATTCTTCACTATTGTTAAAAATTTCTAAAATTTTTTTAACAATAGTAAAAGATATTTTAAGCAAAAATATCTGCCAATATAACAAATTTTTAATTAACATACTGAATTTATTGACTTAAATCAAGCACCCATTTCTTGTTAAAATGTTGTAAGATTTTCTCTTATTTCCAGTGTTCTAAGACATTACGACGCCGTATTAGGCCCGTTGCAGACAGAACTATCAGAGAAAAAAGTAAAAGTACATTTTTACCCTAACCCTTGAGAAACCTTGGAGATTTCTAAACTTGAAAAGCTGAAAAATTGGTTAAATCCCCCCCTCAAATTTTAAGATTAATCTGAGAAACTTTCTAGAAAAAAAATTGAGTTTGAAAAAAAAAATTACTTTTGAACGACATTTAACTGAAGTCCTAAAAGGGGTTTTAATGTTTTTATCTTTTTTAATCTTTTTCAAAATGTCTTTCTCTTTCTAACTGTTTATTCAATGTCACATGCTGTTTTTATTTTAATTATGTAAAGCACTTTGATCAATTATTTGATTGACTGATTGAAAATTTTCTCCGAGTTTCAAAAGATTATTCTCTAAATGTCAGAATATTTCTCTAATTTTTGACTTTTCAAACTCAGAAATGTTCAGGTTTTTTCCAGAAAATGTCTGAGATTATTCTCTAAATTTCAAAGTTTCTTCTTTTAAATTTTCAACTTTTCAAGATCATACAATTTAAATTTTTTTCTGGAAAATTTATCGGGTTAATCTCAAGTGTTTAGAGATTTTTCTTGAAAATTTTTGACTTTTGAAACTCAAAAATTTCAAAAAAATTTCCAGAAGGTTTCTAAGATTATTCTGAAATGGGTTTTGGTGAAAATCTACTCCTTTTTTATATTTTGTTCTATGTATAGAGGCCGTAATACTCTGCCGCAGATATTCCCGGACAGGAAATAAGTGCCGTTTTCTCCTCCTCTCCCTCTCCACAGAGTCTGAAGTTCATCAGACTCTTTAATTCTTTCCAACAGCCTTGAGCTGCGTATTTAAATCCTTGTTTAATAAAAGAATAAAATCTGATGATTTCCAAAACAATTGGCTGCTGCAAAGCGGCGGCGATAATAAGGAAGTGAAATTTAATTAATGTTTTAAATAGTAACTTAATGGACTAAATCAGCAGTTCACTCCACTCTGTCCTGGTTTCAGATATAGAAAAGCTTACTTTGCAAAGCTGTTGCCTCCAGACATCTTTTTTTTTTTTTTTTACGTTTCCGGATCTTACCCAGGCTGTTGGAGAGGCGGGACTTCCTGCAGTGATAGGAAAGCTCCTGCTCGCAGTGCTCTGATTGGCTGATGACGGCGGAAAGCTGCTTCTCCTCAGACGGATACAGGAAGCTGGCGAAGTGTTGGTTAGTGTCAGCGGAGGCCTGGACTGGAGTCAGCTCTGTGTTATTATGCTGGATTATAATCCACGTCTGGTCCTCTGGAGGACACAAAACGACAATAACGCAGCTTATTAAAGGTTTGTGTGAAATAAAAAGGAATCTACATTTTTAATTATGTTGTTTTACCCGTCATGTTGCAGTAAACGAGCTGCGGTTTGATTGGTCCGCTGCCGTCCACGTCGACGTAAAAGTGACCCGACGTGTCGCCTTGGTGTTTGTAGACCTCACACGATGGTTCGTATTTGGCTATGCAGGAAAAATAACGTTACTGGATTAGGGATTAGGAACACTGAAAAAACATTATTACTTTTCTTAATATTTTTAAAAACCAAAATTCTGACTTTTTTCCAGAAGTATTACTTTTTTCTAAGAATTATTACTTTTTTCTCCAAATTCTGACTTTTTTCCCAAAATTCTGAGATTAAAGTCAAAATTTGAAAAATAATTAATTTCATAACAGCTATCTATAATTTGGAGAAATAAAATTTCATATCACTTTCTTTCATTATAAAATTCGTAAAACTTAAACAAAAACCGCACGTTTAAATTTTGGTTATTACACAAGTAAAAGTACACTGCTAAAACACAAAATTTATTTTTGGTCTAGTTTCTACTGCAAATATCTCAATGTACTTAATACAAGATAAAACTGACTTTAGTAGCTTTTCAGCAAGATATAAAAGGTTGTTGTAAGTCAATAAATTCTTAATATTGATGAAATAGTTTCAGATTATTTCATTTATAACTCTGGATAAATGTTTTGTTTTAAGTAAAATTAGTTTCCAGTGCAATGAGTCATTTTTCCTTTTCTTGCTGAAAAGTTATTTGTGAGTTAGTTTTGTCTTATTTCAAGTGCACAAAGATATTTGCACAAGAAACTAAACCAAAAAAACTTCAACACCGTCAAAACTACAATCCTGCAGATAAATATATTAAATAAATATGATCCGTTTTGTTCTTTCAATGAGGGAAAAAAAGTATTAAAGATATTTTTAGCACTTGAAAGTCTTTGGTACTTAAAAATATTAGGCGTGATGAAAAGAGAAGCAGCATTTAGGAGCTGGGAATTGACACGGTGCTTTTCGGAGCGCTTTGAAGACACAAGTGGGAGAAAATTGTGGCTTTCATCTCCAGCAGGATGCCGTCCCTTTGTTCTCTCCTCCGCTATCCCCCAGTGGAAAGGTGACATTTCGTTCCTGCATTATGTATCGCCAGGGATGATGCTATTTTTGCTAAGAAGCAAAGTATGAAATTTAGATCAAACTTATCTGAAAGTCTCCAAAGACCTGCAGGTAAAGCGTCACGATCAGTAAATACGAGCAGGTTTACAAATGCATTTGTAAATAAAACATATTTAAAACTAAATTATTTAACTCTTCTGTTGAGAAAAGCGGAATAGAAACTCAATAATCGATTTGTACTAATTATTTACAGTAGGATATCTGCAGGTGAACAAGAAGAAGAAGAAGAAATCTTTAAGAAGTTTAAATAAAACCAGATTGTAATTTACAAAGCATAATGAAGTTTCACCACTTTGGTCGATTCCCGAATGAACTGAGATAATTACAGGTTTTAAAAAACAGCAGAAGAAGAAATGCACAGGACGATTGACTGCTGAGGGACAGATGGTCTAATTAAAGTAAGCTCAATAAAACCATAGCTGGAATAATAACAGTCTGTCTGTTGACTTGGTTTGAAATATAAGAACAAACTTTTATACGTCAGCATTCGTCATGAGTGTTTAGACAAATGTAGAGGAAGAAGCAGACAGAAAGGATCATTTTCTTTCTTTACATAAGAGAAAATTTAAAGTTTAAGTTTGAAAATAAGATACATCTTAAAGTATTTATTCTTAAGCTTTGAATAAAGCAGGAAAAATGTAAAATATGTGAAATCTCAAATGTTAATTCAATAATTTTCACTTTTCATGTAAAAAAAATATATATATATTAAAAAAATTAACACAAATAACATAATAAAATAATCCTAAATTATAAATAAAATAAAATAATTAAAATTTTAATGATTAAATTATTTTTCCAAAAACAAAATAAGAACAAAAATGCTTATGTTGGGGAAAAATTTACTAGAAACATCCAGTTTTCTTTTTTTTTTCTAGAAAATTTCGGAAATTAATCTAAACATTTTGGAGTATTTTCTAGCAAATGGCAGACTTTTCACGCTCAGCTGTTCCAAGGTTTTCTAGAACATTTCTGAGATTAATTTCAAAGTATTTGAGTTTTTTCTAGTTAATTTTCAACTTTGGAAGAAAGAAGTTGCTGAGAGAAACTCATAAACTCAGAGAATAATCTCATAAACTTTGGCTTTTAAAACTCAGAAAGATCCAAGTTTTTTCTAGAGAATTTATGATTGAACTAAAGAAAAATGTAGACAACATTTGGAAATGTCTGAGGTTGAAAAGTTGAAAACCTGTAAGAAAAAAAACTGAAATTTTGATATTTCAGAAATTTTCTAGAAAAAGCAAGAAAATCTCTGAGCTCCAGAAATCAAAAATTTGCAATAGAAAAACTAACTATTAGAATAACTAACTAAATTTCAGAATTTCTCTAGAAAAAACTTGAAAATTTCTGTGTTTTAATAATCAAAAGTTTCAAAGTTTTTTCTAGTCTAGAAAGATTCTGAGATTATTCTGAAAATTTCTGAGTTTCTTCGAGAAAAAATGTGGCTTTTAAAACTCAGAAATTCACAAGGTTTTTCTAGAAAATTTCTGATTTCAATCTCAGAATTTCAGATATTTTTGACAGAAATTTCCTCCTTGTTTCCCTTTTATCTAAAAAGGCTCCAAATCGCCGTGGTAGTAATGCCTGCTGAGTTTATCTGACATGTTTTATTTTGAGTATATTTTTCATATGAATGCAGAAGAAGCTCAGTGGAAGCATGAGACTGATTTCACACACACAGATTAGTAATCCCGTGTTAATCTGTCGGTCGACAATGATATACACCCCTCTACTCTTCACATTATGTATTGATTTATATTTGATGTATTTTTTGGTATGTTTTGTTGTTTTTATTGTTTAACTTTGATACTTTGTCTTTTAGTTTTTATACTTGCTGGAGCATCAATTTGGGACACAAATAAATCTGAATCTGCATTTTGGCCGTTTCCCGCCTGGACGCTCACAGCTGTGGCAGGTGGCTCCTCGGTAGCCGCTGTTGGAGCAGTTGCAGTGGAAGTTTCTCCAGGACTGAGTACATCTTCCTCCGTGTTCGCAGTGACTCGGCGAACACCTGCAGGGCAGAAACAGAGAAACGCACAAACAACTCGGCTCAGTCTGCTTCAAAACTTCTTTCAAAGTTTCTCAAGGAGGTTCACAACATCTGATCTGATGAAGAGGAGTCAAGCAGAGGGCGGGATAAAAAAACATACATGAAATTTAAGCAGCCTGACGACCGGGTGGGTTGTTCTGAGATGTAACACCTTTCTGCCCATCTGCCGAGGGGATCCAAAGGTGCTGCTCGACACAAAATCTCAATCATCGTGAAACAAATTTATAAAAAATAATAAGTCTTGCCGCAAGGATGATCGTCTGTTTTAAAATAGTCTGTTGATTTTCTCCAATGATTCTTTTTACTGCTGTCTTTTTTCTTTTATTATTCTGGCAACTACGGTGGTGAATTAGGGCCATTCTAGACAGAAAAAGGAGTAAACTTTCACAGAAAAAAAAATTCTGAATTTGAAAAGTAAAACATTTTCCAGAGAAACCTCAGAAATTATGAGGTCTCAAACTTTTGTAGAAAAACAGGAACATTTCTGAGTTTGCAAAGTTGCAATTTGCTAGAAAAAACTGG
>NW_015114717.1:22269-24708 GCF_001443285.1 Poecilia latipinna | reverse complement strand
GGTTTCAAAAGTAAAAAAATTCCAAGTTTTTTTCTGGAAGATTTCTGAGATTATTCTCTAAATTTCAGAGTTTCTTCCAGCAAAGTTTTGACTGTTCCTCACCTGGCCTGAGGGGGCGCTGCAACAAGGCTACTGAAAGAAACGACACAAAAACCTCTGATGATGAAACTCAGTGCAACTTTCTTCTTTATGAAAGGTAAACAAAAATATAGCAGTGTCAGATTTTAGTGGTTGGAGGATTTTTCTTTTGTCTTTAGCAAAAGAAGATGAGTTATTTTCCCTGCTAGCGCTAGCTTAGCATGTTTATTTTGGTTGTATTTACCCAGAATGCATTTGAAAGGTTCAAAAGACCTGAGAATGGAAAGGAGTTTAACTTTCCAGAAGAACAATAAGTCAAAACAAACAGCTAAAGCTACAACCAGATGGTTTTAATCAAACATATTTATGTGTTGGACAGATCTGAACGATACCTAAAATTAATTCAGAAAACAGCCCAAAATTAAGGGTTTCACAACTTTTATGATAAAAAATTTTAAAGTTGGAGGAAAATGAATACTTTTGCAAGGCCCTGCATAGCGAGACACAAACTCCAAACTTCTCAAGTTTGCTTTATGTTTTGTTTCAGAATCTGGGCTCAGAATGCGACTGGCTCTGCTGCTTTCATTCCCTGCAGAGCCGTTTGTGAGCTGCTGCCATCACATCTAATTACTCGAGTCAGGTGCAACGTAGTATTTAAGCTTATTAAGGTGGGCTGTTGCAATTAATCACAAATTAGCTTCATGCTAATGACTTAATTTGCATAAGGAGTCCATGACATACAGTTAAGCTTTTATTTCTTATGTTTTTTTATGTCATTTCACAATCACTTATCGCGTAAACAAAGTTATTCACGTGTGATTTTAAATGTTTTTCTTATTAAATTGAAAAACTGCAATTGCAAATTTGTGTTTTTGACATCAACAGAATACCAACAAAGTCTTGCTCACACTTGTAATAGAAACGCAGCTACAGAGAAATGTTTTTTTTGCTTTGCTTTTTTGTAAACAAACGTAAATAATTGCTTTTAAATTTATCCAACCAAATGTAAAAGAGCAAAATGGTGTAAGAGAAAAGCAGAACATGTGGGATATAAGTGGGACTGAGTGGAAAACGGTTCTGATGCTCAGGAGTGAAGCAGGAAACCGGGACCTTTAAGTGGAACAGAGCAAAAATAGTGCTGGCACGTTTTCCTGCGCTGCACTTTTATGACCTTGATCTCTGATCAGAATTACGGATTTTTCCTTTTTTTATGTCAAATTTACCGAGCTTTGTATAAAAATATATAATTATTTTTTCAAATACCTTCTATCTTTTATTTTCTTTTTAGAATCTGATAAAAGACCTTTGAGGTGAAAAACATAGAAACGTCATCAAAAACACACATTGCAGTGAGACAAAGAATAAAAAATAAAATGTTTTAGAAAAACAGATTCTTTTTTGTGTTTGTGAGAGAACAAAGTTTGTAATTCATCTTTTTTCTGCACACTTGGCATGTTTTAGCTGCGACCTTGCAGAGAGTTTGAAAAATGAATCACAAAGAAACAGAATCCATAATGTGACTCGGATTTTTGTTTCAAGGTTTTTCTTAAAGGATCAAAGTTCAGATTTATTTATTTTTTCTTTTACTTCAGGTCATTGGAACTTAAAACAAAGTAGAGATGAGTGTTTATTTTTCCTTAGCAATTCTGTTTACTTTGTTTAAGGTAAAACTATATATACCTTTATATAAAAGCTATTAAAAATATGAGTTGTTTTTTGGCTGACATTTAATTAGAGGCAGTGCATTAGACAACATGTTAGAAGCTTAAAAACTGAAATAATATTTATTTTAGTAATTGGTTATTCTATCAACTATTACCACAGATGCTGGAAATTAGGCGAGGGTATTTATCGTATCGTTTATCATTTATCGTGATCAGATTTTCATTTATTGTTGTCACAATAAATTCCAGTTAGTTATGTTTAAAGCCCCCAAAACTGTCCTTGTTGTCAGAATTGATAGATTCACATTTTTTCACATTGATCAATAAAAGCATCAATAAATAGAAATAAATTTTAAGGTGAAGTTATGGTGATTAGAAAGTCTGTCGCAATAAGCAATAAATCAATTAATCGGAAATTAAAACGATCTAGATAATTTATTGTTTTTCTTACGCCTCTCTCTCTCATGCCAGCTCTTGGAGGCCCCCTGGTGGTGTGGAGGCCATAAGCGAAGCGGCTTAACTCGTATATTCTTTGGTAATGTGAGCTTAAAGGGTGACAGTTTGTTTACCAAATAATTGTGTTTAAAAATATTATCAGATAAGTGGCTTCAGAACGAATAACAAAAAATAAATAAACTGAAGATACAGATGGAAAGAAAATGAGGAGTATTTATATGAACAGAAGAATTATTGTCTT
>NW_015114717.1:0-18984 GCF_001443285.1 Poecilia latipinna | reverse complement strand
TTATCTTTTCATATCAGGTTGTAAATTAAATGCAAGGTCAATTTCAAATTATTTGTCTAATGGGTTAAGTGTTCCTCAGCGTGAAGACGTCTGAGAAACACTGATCTAGATTTATGCAAACTGCAGAAAATTAGAAACTAATTTCCATCAGTGTGTCCCGTCTTTAGGGTGATTAACGTTTTGCACGCGCCTCCATCATGCTGCAGTGTTAGAAAATAAAAACTTTTTGCTCAGGTTTGACTCTCTAATCTCTCCTGGATTACTGAGATTCCAGGTTTCCAATCTTCTCGGTTGCTATCACCGCCTCCGGCTGAGACAGCACAGCAGCTTTCCCGACATGCTCACTGTCACTGGTGCATTCTGGGAAGACTTTAAGCTACGGCAGAAAACGTGCCTTTCTGTCTGAGTTTCTGCTGCTCCTGTACATTAATTCATCATCACGTCTCTCTTTTATTCACAAAGTGGTTCAGCTCAACATGCAGGCCATTAAAATGCAGCTGACTGACCAACAGACTCCCAGAATGCACTTTGCTCTGGACAAAGTTACATGCGGCGAGTGAAAACTACATTTTTCAAATTTTAACAGTGAAACAATTTCTGTTTTATGGAAGTTAGATTTTAGAAAACTGCTTCTATGTCCAGAATGCCTGAAGAATTAGAGAACCTTTAATTATTTGCTCCAATTTCAGAGGTTTACATACACTAACATTACTACACCTTTAAACAAACCCACAGATTTTACTGATTTGTAATATTCTGATAAGTTCTTTTTATTACTTTGCAGTTAAATGGCAGCAGATCTGTTGATTTATTTCACCTCAGACACACTGTAACAGAGAACAGGGACGTTTTCTGTGTCAATAGGAAACTTTTCACTGGTGCAGAGAGCAATCACATGTGGAGTACCCCACGGTTCAATCCTGGGACCCTTCTTATTCAGTAAAGATGTGCTCAGATTACAACAGGAAACAAGGTATGCAGATGATGCACAGCTCTACATTACAATGTCACGCATTCATGCACTAAACAAATGTTTAGAACAAATCAATGCATGGAGGTGAAAAATGTTTGACTTTTGAAATATTTTCAAAAGTATTTTCAAATATTAATCTCAAAGTTTCTGAATTTTTCGGAGGACATTAACTCCTCTTTTTTTTATATCTACAATGGCGCTAATACTGAGCGTTGCTTTAAACATGCCAAACCCATAGGGGGCAGTGTATTCCAAAGCTAAAGTCTCTGTCAGCCAATCAGATTGCTTCAAAATAACCACAGCTTCCTGTTGGGAATCAAACATGGCGCCAGGAAGTCACATTTAGGTTGAACTACTTTAAATGCTATATTAGAATATAAAGTTAATAACATGCAATGTTCATTAGGAATCATGTCAAAGCAAAACTGTGGTATATTGGCACATTATTTTAACGCAGAACCAAAAATCTCTGTTTACCAGTGTCCATTTTGGTTGGAGTTTTTTTTACATAGTTTTTAAAGATCATTAGTATAAATTAGTAGAAGGTTAACCAACATGGCGACTCTTCCAAATATACTATGAAAAATGTTTGACTTCATGTCAGAACGCCAGAAAAAGACGCCACATGTCTTTAAATAAAGTAAATATTGGTTTCAGCTCTACATGCACCTCAGGTCAGACGTATTCGGTGTCAGCCTCTGTTCTTATAACCTGCATGTTGTGCTGCCGTACTATTGTCTGAATAAGAGACCTGACAGTGAATCCATGAAGAAACACAAAAATAACCAGAAAAAAAAGCTGGAGTTGCTCAAAGTCTTCACTGAGACAAACACTAAGATCTGAATTTCCAGTTTTTTGACATTTTTATCCATAAAGCTTTAAGGCAACCATTCAAAAACTCTGAAGCTCACTGTTGGTTGCCATAGCAACTCAGAAAACCAAAAACACTCCTGCTTTGTTCTGGATGTCAACAACATATTTGTCTGAAACCCCTTTGCAATGTGTCAAACACTAAAGTGATGCTTAAGGACTTTTCTAGTTGTGTAAAAAGCAAATAACCTTCATTTTATTGTTTCCACATCATTAAATTGTTTCCTAGTCAAATGGACAGGAACAGAGTTATGGTTTTTAAATTTCAATTGTTACCCAAAAGAGGAATGAAACTGTTAATTTTTCCACTAATTCCCAAATTTAGCAGCACATACTTTAAGCTGATTAACCTCCAACGATAGGGAGTTGTATTGGTCCACTGCAAAAGCACAAAACCTTAATTTTGTCTAGTTTTTAGTGCAAATATTTTAGTGTACTTGACGTAAGACAAATTAAAAATAATTGTTAGCTTCAAAATAATTTTTCAGTTTCAACATTTTTTGTTTTGAAAAACTTTATGGCACCAATTTGCCTTCATAGATTTCATCAATAATTCCTTAGTATTGATGAAAAATACTAATTTCACTGGCAACAAACTCCTTTATTTTGCTGAAAACTTAACTTGTAAGTTAGTTTTTTTTTATTTTAAGTGTAATAAGATTTTTGCACCAGAAATGAAACAAAAACACTTGGTAAGATTTAGCATTTTTGAAGAGTAGTACTTTAAAAATTAAGTTTATCTAAGTTAAGTTTAAATTGCCATGTTAAACATAAATAAAGGAAGTTAAACCAACTTAATTACAAATTCTCTTTTTTAAGTTGGAGCTCCATTCTCTTTTTTAAGTGCACAGTAAGACATTTATACTAGTAACTTAACAGAAACACTTGGGAATATTTTGTGTTTTTGCAGTGTGTTCATCTGGAGTCAACACAGGGTCAAAGTTCAGCTTTACAAACCTGTCAATGATGCCACACATATCAATCTTCAGGTCGCTGTAGTTTCCCAGACGTCTTTCTTGCACTTTTATCAAGTCGACCGTTTGGCCGTCCAACTTCAGGAGTCGCATGCATCCCTGAAACCCCTGAATCGGGTTTCTGCAGCTCAACCCGCCTCCGTGAGCAGGACAGCCTGGAGGCACAAACACAACGAGCTGGATGGTAAGAGGAACATCTGAGCAGGAAAAAGGACAGAAAATAGAGATGATCTGTACTATTTATTAACAAAGATGTCAAACTGACTTTGGAGTTTCGGATTGAAACTCTTGTGCAGCCAAAAAGATAAATATTGAGCCATCAGCTGCGTTTCTATTGGTCATATAATTGAACAATTAGAAATTTCACAATTGAATTTGCCTTGTGAAAACAAACCAATTTTGAAAACAACAGTTTTTTTGTTAAAAAGTTCTGAGACTAAGATGAGGTGGTTTTTGGCTGTATAAACATTGGTTTATTTTAATTTGTGTTTCTAGTTTAATAGAAACACAAATTACAAAATTGTGTTTTTTCGACATTGATGAAATGTTGGCAAAGTTTTGCAAACGTTTGTAATGGAAACGCGGCTGCTGCTGAATGTGAACGATTCACCTTGTTGATCACGAGGCTCTTAATGCGGAAAGATGGTTTCCATTGCAGTTTTTCAAAATCTATTTTGATAACTTTTTATGAAAAAAATATTTTTTTTATTTATTAGTGTGTTGCTAGCTTAGCCATTGCCTCCCTTTGCTATCTAGTTTTACCAGCTGTGTTTCCATTACAATTGTTCTCAAAACTTTGATGATATTCTGCTAATATAAAAAAAATATAATTTCACAATTGTGGTGTTTCCATTAAATAAGAAATATGATTAAAATCACATGTGAATAAGTCTGAATAAGTCATTAAAGAAATACGCTGCGCCACCATCCTCCCCCACTTCCAGTCGTCTTCTTTGTCGTTTCCTCCAGAAGTAACATCCAGTTGTTGATTAAACCAATTTCAATGTGGCTGAAAACTCCCTTATCCTTGGGTAAAAATGTTTTCACAAAAAACGTAAGTTTTTTTTAAACTGGCGTGTTTCCATAAAGCAAATTTATTTTTGTAACTTCAGTCGCTGATATTATGGTTAGTGGAAATGTAGCTATTTTCTGAATTGCAGAACTACATTGTTGAGAAACATCGGGGTTTTTTCTACTTTGACAAGTAAAAGTGTCACATAAAACCACAGTAAGACACATTGATGTTTGTGGTCATAAAGTTAAAAAGTTCAAAGCGAATAGATGCATAAAGTAAAATCCTCAGAAAGCAACGGCATAAGGTGAAAACTAAACCGTCACATCTTTGTTGCAGTGTGATTTCTGATCATAAATTGTATATTTTGTGTTCCTGAACAGGTTTAGACTTTATCCTGCTGCCTGAAAATCTATTTAATTGTCATGTCAAGGATGTGCAGAGAGAGCTGGTGCAAAATCTCTGACATGTCAGCAACCCTGGAATCTTCTTCCAACTTTAAAATCACCAAAATGTCACTTCAGCCTAGAAGAGATTATTTGTAATTAATCTCCAGCATTTCAAGGATTTTTTGTTGTTTTTTGAGGATCCTCTACAAAAAGTGTAAAATGAAACCGATATTTTTCTGTCTCTGTTGTGTTTAATTCAAATTATGCAAGTGCTTCCTGAAGAACTGTCTTATTTTTTTAGCTGGTTTCCCTCAAACACCTTTGCTATTATCTCTGCCTATGGGATGTGTTTTTTCGCTAGAGTCCTCTCTGCCTCCAGGCACAAGAAGAGTCTTATCCTGTGGAGAAAAAAAACTATGTGTATTATCCTTCAGAGATTTACGCTTTAGGTTTATCCTGGATGATGACACAGAGTGGCCAAATACAGCGACTTCGCTGCAGGCTCTGCGCTGCTCCAGTTAAACACGGGCTGACAGGAACACAGTTCAGCTCATGAAAACAGCAGAAGAAGAAGTGAATAAGATGACACACTGCTCTGTGTCACTTTCAATTTTAGAAACATAGAAGAAGAAAGAGAAAAATGGTGAATTTCAAAAGGGACATGTTACATTGAGTTAGGTGGGAAGTAAATGCCTCTTCATTTACGATTTATGAGTGAAATGATGATCCAAATACATGCAGCATATTTACCAGCTGTAAATAATTGCAACTCCTCCCAAGTTAATCAATAACTGTGTAACACTTAAAGTACATTATTGGCTGTCTGCACCATCAAATAAATATTGATAAACTGTAACTTAGAGTCTCACACTCCCCTCCAAAACCGCTGCACACATAAAGGAGTGTAAAACATTAATTTAATGTTCAGTAATCATTAATTCAGTGGAAAGAATGAAGTGCAATCTTATAGTATGGACCCGTCGCATGTTATTGTTTAACAATAAATCAGGAAATGTGGCAGATGGGCACAACGCTGGAGGGCAAACAGCTGATTATTTTACATGCTATCTGCAGCCGTGCCGCAGAGGTAGAACGACTCTGTTGACTAAATGAAACCCGGAGACGTAGGTATGATTCATTTAGTGCTTCGCTCCTCAGCAAAGTAAAAATAATGCATGCTAAAGAATAACTGAAAAACACTTTTTTTCTCACTCTGTGTCGGCTGCGCTACACACAGACCTGTTGCTATAGCAACTGACAACAACGTCACGGTGGCTATTCATCAGAATTCAACACCAGAAAGTACTCAAACATTTCCCACACAAAGAACAGAACATTCATTACGTTACAGTTTAATGTTTTCAGCTTCAGTTTTGCGATTATTAATAAGTAGTAGCTGCAGTAGATTAGCTACCGCTGCTAACAGCTAAGCTAACACAGCAGTGGTGGATTAGCTAATTTAAACATTGGCTCTACTGATGATCTGTCAAACACACCAAATTCCACACCACATCCACATGTCAAGGTTGTCATAGTCAAGCTAGCATAACTAGCAAAACCCTGCAAAACACTAACTTGTTATTTAGTGTGCAACATTTTGCTCAGCAATTTTCTCATAAGGGGAAATGTGCAGTGACTTAATGTGCTACAAAAAAATCCTAACTAAAGGGAAAAGTAAATGGAAGATGGTTTAACCCAATAAC
The DNA here is from genome assembly GCF_001443285.1 of Poecilia latipinna. Taxonomy (NCBI): domain Eukaryota; kingdom Metazoa; phylum Chordata; class Actinopteri; order Cyprinodontiformes; family Poeciliidae; genus Poecilia; species Poecilia latipinna. The sequence continues at coordinate 13,063 of NW_015114717.1, read as the reverse complement.
AGGAAAATGCAGCACAATAACATCTGTAGATTATTATGCTTTATGTCGCCGCTGCGCAAAAACGTCTTTCTGATGGAGATCATCTCGGTTTTGGCTCTGCTGTCAACATCTTCCTTTAATCTGTATCAAAACAGATAAAACGTGTTTTTTTCTGTTTGAGGTTATAATTTTGACTTTTGTTACCTCAGTAAAGAAAAGTAGGGGAAGTTGTTATTTTAATGAGAAAGAATAAAGAAAGTATGTTGGACTGTGATGCATTAAATTAGGAGCAAACGGAAAAAAAGAAATTGAGAAAAGCCTGACTCACTACAACCTATAAAAGATAAATGTTTCTGCAGTACAAGCTTAAATTTTAACCAGTGTCAACAGTTTTACCATCTTTCACACTGAAAAACTTCTGTATGAAACATAAAAGAGATGTTTTTTTAGTCTCTTCCAGTCTGTAAGACGCATTAAATACCAAACATTAATCAGATCTGTGATGTTTTTGCTCTGACCGCCAAAGAAGAGTTGACTGTCTGCGGCGGGAGGAAGAGGGATGCTGGTGTGAGCCGTGGCTCCTTCGTCTCTGTCCACCGTGACGCTCAGACGGTTTTCCATCGAGTTCAGCTCCACAGAATGCCACTGGCCGTCATTCAGACCCGCTCCTGAACATACGCACACACAGAAACAGCAGCAAGTCACATCACTGCAATACATCTCCATCCATAACAGGCACATACCTGATTAATTTAGCTTTTTACTCAATAAGCTGTGACCTATTTTCACTTGATTGTTTGGTTATAAGCAACTCTCTCAGCATTAATTTACATAAACCTGTCTCAACAAGCAATAAATGAATTAATTGCATGAAAAATTAAAATGAGGTCAATAATTTCAGGTTGCATAATTTATCATTTTTCTCTTTCTACCAAAAACTGGATGATAAAAATCTTCAGTCTGGTGTTTTAGACTCAAATAGGACAGGTTGATGGACAGGTTTGCAAACAAAAACTTCACAACTGATTTTATTTGTTGTTTCTTTGTTGATATGATGCTAATGTTACAGTATTTCCATTAAACAAGAAAATTAAAATCACATGTAAATAAGTTTGATCACACAATAAATAGCTAAAAAACATTGTCGTCCTACTACTTCCTGTCTTGTTCTTTGTCGTTTCCACCAGTAGTAACATCTGGTTCCAAAACACACCATTTTAATGCAAAGGAAAAACCCTATAATCAAAAAACCAGTTTTTTTTTCTAAATTATTGTGTTGAAGCAAATGTATTTCTGTATTTCCAATTTGTGCAATTTTGAGATCAGTAGCTGCGTTTCCATTACAACTGAGCTCAAAACTTTCCCGCTAATGTTAAAAAAAATAAAATTTCATAATTGTGGTGTTTCCATTAAATAAGAAGCATAATTAAAATCACACGTAAATAAGTTTATTCACACAATAAGTCATTGAAAAACACAATGCACTGTCATCGTTCTATTACTTAATGTTATCTTCTTTGTCGTTTCTGGCAGTAGTAACATCCGGTTGTTGATCATGTGGCTCATATGATGCAGAAAATTTTTTCCATTGCATTTTTTATGAAATAAACTAATTTTGATACAGCTGAAAACCCACCTCATCCTAAAAGAAAACTTTTCATCTAAAAACGTGAGGTGTTTTTTTCCCCAAAATTTCTGTGTGTCCATCAAACGAGTTTATTTTCGTAATTTCAATTTGTGCAAAGTTTTGGCCATTGGAAATAAACTACCATGAAAATTCCCTGAGTTTGTTTGTAGTTTATCTGACATTGAAGCCAAATTAAGCTGACGGGATCCTGACTTACCGGTGCTGAGCTCCAGCAGAGAATTTCCCTCTTTACTGATCTGAAGGCGAAGCCTGGCTTCACTCACATACAGGAAGACTGAGCCTTCCTGCTGCTGGAGGTCAAAGGTCAGCAGCAGCCCTGCCTTGTTCCACGTCCTGAACTGTAGCGCTATGGAAACGACCCCTGACTGCCATGATGTCAGCACAGGCAGCTGGAGGAAGCTGTGAGAGTCGGTGAACGTCACGGCGACAAAAACCGGCTCGCTGCAAGAAAAGGTCATGTTGCCCTGCAGAAAGAAGAGACAGGGAAACGACTGAAGCAGATGACAAACATAAATATTCATCAGCCGCAGCAGCGTAATCAGTCCGACTGCATGTCACAGAGGTCTCATCTTGGAGAAGTGACACCTGTACCGCCATATTGATAATAGAGTCAATTAAAAACATGAAGGTTATGCACCAATCTCAGGAAGCATTCTGCCCCAAATCTCCATAAACTATTACAGAAACCAGAGAGCCATGCCTGAGGCGCTTTGAACGCTTTAAAAATAAACTTCAGAGTTCAAATCATATCTAGAATAAGTCATAAACTTCTGCCTGTTCTGTTTCCTTCGATGCTGCTTCCTTTGCTTTGGGCTTCGACGATAATGAAGGAGAATATGATGACATTAAAGACGATGATGATGATGATGATGATGGCTCTGACCGTAAGCATAAAAATGAAAGATGGTGCCACATACGGTCAAGCTAGTCCAGAGTTTAAGATCGTGATTTCATGTGATTTCATCACAGTAAACCAGGGGGGTCTAAGCTGTGGCCCGAGGGCCGATTTTGGCCCTTGGACTCAATTTCAGCTCAAGAATATGTTTATTGAACTTTTTATTTCTAATCAGGGTAAAATTATTACCAACATCATTTTATTACGATGAAAAATGTAAAAAATTACATATTTTTAGACTTTTGTAATAAGTAGAACCACATTTCATATTTTTTTTTATTTTGAAGTTTTATTTAACTTAATAAGCTCAGCAAACTATAACAAGCATTTTTAAATCCTGTTCACATAACAGAATAAATTTATTCAACCGATTCTAGAACGATTTGAAAACAAAATGTCTTTTTTTTTAAAATAAAACAAAATAGTTTTAAATATTTGGATTTACAATGAATAATGTAAAATAATAAACTACTTTGATTGACTTAAGTGTTTTCTTGCACTAAACGCAGTGGATAAAAATGCTTGGAGATTTGTAATTTAAGTACAGATAAATCCATAATATAATTTTCTGAGCTCAGCATTTTGATTCATAACATAACATAGCATAACATAACATAAGTCAGATAATTTTCAGTTTACAGTCGGTTTAGCCTGGAAGACAATATAAAAGTGTAACAAACATTTTCACCCCTAAATGTTTTCTGGTTGCTTTTAGGATTTTGATTATTAAATTATTTAATTTGCAAAAATTTGCAATTTCATAACTTTTGACTGAAATCTGAAAACAAAACACTGTATTTGTGTTTATTCCCAGGAGAGTCAGGTCATTTCTAAACAGGAAATCATAATAAAGTATTATCATGGGAGTGCAGCCACATGTAAACAGAGGATTAAACTGATGTTAAACCGACTCACCAGTGCAACGACCTGCGGGCTGCCCTGTTTGGCCAGTTTGATCAGATTCAGCTCGCTGTATAAAAGGTTTTCCAGGCATCCATGGAAGTTCCTGTTGGGCAGGATTGGAGTTTGGAGTCCGTGGCTCTGGACCGCTGCCACACTGAGCTGCAAACAACATTAAAAACTACAAAATGTCACTCAATTTTATAAAGGAAAACCTTTTTAAAAATTCTATCTTTGAACATTATTTGCTGCTTTAAATGTTATGTAGAATATATTGAAGTCAAGCAATAGAAAAATACTGAGACAAACAAAAACTAAATACATTTCCCATCAATTCAGGTGGATTTTATCTGACGTATTTTCATCAGATGGGCATTTTTGGTTTGATTTAGTTCCAACACAGCAAATATTTTACTGAAATAAACGTAATGCTATAACACATATTACACATTAATGGTTTAAGACCAATAATAAAAGGTCTTAAACTATTTTTTCTTCTTTTTTGTTACTGCTAAGCCTGTCACAATAACAAATTTCCCAAAATGATAAATTGTCCCAGAAATTATTGCGATAAATGATGATAGTCATTTTGAGACCATTTTCATTTCACTACAATAATAATGCAACATTAATGTAAGTACAGCCTCTGAAAGATAGAAAAAACTTTTAATTTCTACAGGATATTTAACAGTTGAACTGGAAAACATTTTAAATATCCAAAATAATAAACAAAACTAAAATAGCTTTTCAAAAAAATATTCAGGTTTGACAGGGAAAACAGGCAAAAGAGGCAGGTAGTGCAAACTGAGTATATTTTTCAAAATGGCCGCTCTTTAACAGTACCAAAACGAGAATATCTCTGATGATAGTCGTTCACATGGAAATAATTGATCTCTTTTTAATTTATCATGCAATTAACTGATTTCTTACAACCAAGTGTCAATTTTTCTGCAAAATTAAACTTTCAGGTGCAACAAACTCTTAGTTGGTTTTATGTGAGGCAGTAGTTTACTAATTGCAGAGTTGATTTTTGACTTATTACAGTTATTCTCCTGCTTTACATGTGAATAAACTGAGTAGTGACAGAAGCTCAGTTGGTTTCAGTTACTCTGTTTGGATGTAATGAAGTCCCTGCAGGTTCTGCTTGTTTGAAGCATTGGCTGCGGACGCCGGCAGGTGTTAATGGTGAGCGTATACAAAATGTATAATGTAGGTGACGGGCAGGGGCAAATGTGACTGGCTATCAAACATAATGAAAACTGTGTTCCTATACTTTAACACCATCTGTGATGCAACAGCTGCTGCTTTTCCTGCTTCGTCCTCAATATGAAACCATCACTGACCTCTATACTACGGCTTGATGTTTACCAGGAACATCATTCAAAACATTTCAGTGACCCAAAGTCCAGTTTTAACACTCAGCTAAAAAAAAAAATATTCTCATTAATATTAATCAGCACTTACCGTTTTTACTTATTTTCATGTGCTGCTTGCATTAACATAATTAGGTTCTTATATAAATGATGCGACTTTAAGTAAATGTCACTTTGCTTTATCTGATGATGTTATATGAAGTTTAATCTCCAACTATTTTTGACCTTCATGACTTAATGTTGCAATATTAAAACACTTAAATAAATTTACCATAAATGTTACTGAAATTAGCCAGTAATGTTTAATCTCACGCTACGTTATGCAGAAGCTCTGTCTGCACTAATGAACTTTTATTCACTTTAACATTTCTAACTTTTGGAAGGTGATGTTTTTATACGGGTTATTAATAAGTCTGGTTACTAACATGCAAATCCACTGTTTATCAAGTCATAACATTTTTATTACAAAATAGTTCAAATTAGGGTTCAAAGATGATAAAAATCCAAATATGACTTGCAACACATTTATAGATTTACAAACAAAAAGCTGAAAAACAGATAATTAAATTATGGAATGATGAAAGCAAGAACTCAGGAGAGTTTTCAACAAACGGATGGAAAAGAAAATATTTGAAGGTTTTAAGCAGGGGTGTCATAGTACCCCCTTCTTGGGGGTACTATGACAAAAAAACTGATTCTTTGTTGATTCCAAGTATTTAAAATAAATGGTTTGATAATCTGAAAATAGTCCTAATTTCTTCACATTTAAAGCCATGTAATCTGGATTTCTTATAAGCCAGGGTTCATGGAAGAAACGACACGGTATGAAAGCTTTATAGCAGATGTTCAGAGAAGATTTAAAACTCTCGATATAAGTTTTATGGTGTTAAGAAACAAAGCAGCAAACACAAAGATTAGCAAATCAAAGCGTATTAAAGAGTCTGAGGATTGTCGTAAAAGCTTTTATGTTTTGAAAAAAGCTTCGTGGCAGCATGAACTAAGAAACTGTTTTAGTTTTGCGCCGTACCGTGTGAATGTGCCAGCGGCTGAGCTCGGCGGGGACGAGGACCTGCTGCGTGGTTTTATCCACCGTCAGGTTGAGGTGAGAGCCGAGCCGCTCCAGCTTCACATGATGCCAGTGCTGGTCGTCCAGCAGACTCCCGAGAGAAACCAGAAGTTTGCCCCCAGAACCCGAACTCACATCTGCAAAGAAAAGGTTGTCCAGTTAAACAGAAGACTAACTAATGACACTGAATCTGCAATCTACAGTAAAATCTGCTTTTTAAAATTCACATTTTACATGTTTACACTTCCATTTGGGTTTCTACTGCTACTTTTTCTATTTTAATTTTTTATTCACCCATTTCTGTATATACAAGAAATATAACAGACTAACAAAAAGCCAGAGGTATTGATCTACAAAATAAATAACTTCTTGAAAAGTTACCTATGAGTTAGTTTTATTTCTAGTGTTAACAGAAACTAGACCAGAATCACTTGGTAAGATCTTCAGTCTTTGCAGTGAATTTGCTGCTGATATCTTCCTATCGAGGGAAAATAACTGATATTCCTACTTTACTCTGTTGTCTGTTGCATTAAAGTGCCACACAGTGCAAGTTTGACTCCAGGCTCCTCTTAAACTCTTATGCAGCTGTTTACAAAGAAAATTACTGGAGGCTCCCAATAAATCACCGAAGACAAAGTGTAATAGAACAGGCAATTGTGTCAGTAATGGCCACAGTCCATTGTCTTCTACTTTATTTGCTAACTAGCTCGGCTCAGGGAGAATCATTCCAGTATCGCTGCCTGGATGCCCTGCGGGACGGTCCGGTTGCAGCTTTTGTTGCTTTGAATAAAAGTGACTTTTGTTGCCAATATGCATTAATATTCAGGGGTTTTATTTCTTCAAAGCATAGCCAGGAACCGCAGCATGACCTTAATGCAGGGAAGAAAGTGAATTACTTAACAAGCAGCTGGACCCACTCGCTGCTCTGATCCCATCCTAATTTAGTCAGCAATACTTACGTCGTTCGTCAGAGGAGCAAAGCGCCGGAGCAGGACGCGGTCGCTCGAAGTGCACTCACTGCTGCGCGTTACAGCTTCCCAGAGACAAATCACAATTGAACTTAATCATAGAGCAGCAGGATGCATTAAAGTCAGCTGGCATGTTGATGAATGTGCGGGGGAAATAAGGTGATTTTAAAAACGTGGACATAAATCTTAATGAGTGACTCAATTTACTGCAACTGCTCAGTCACCCACAAGCTGGGAGGAAAGGTCTCACTACTATATTTACTTGTTTGTGTGCCTGTCTGCTAATTATAGCTTGGTATTTGTTGTGTTTTCACTGAGCCATTAATTTATGCAAATTTGTGTTATGGACCAAAATATTTCTTCTCCTGCAGAGTTTTGTGTTGTAGTTTTATGTGGCTCAGTTGCACAGTCAGCCGTTATCAACCATATTCAGCTACATTTTCCTCAGCTAGCTTGAGATCCACATGACAGCTGCAGGTATCTCTACTTCCACTAAAAATGTGCACAAAACTCTGTTCATATTTGGCTAATGTTGGAAAAACACAACTGCAATGTTTCCATTAATCAAGAAATGCAATTAGAATCACACATGAATAAGTTTGTTCACGCGATGAGTCATTAAAACAAACCAAGGCACACCATCACCCAAAGTGTTTTTCCACTGTAGTTTTACAAAATAAACTAATTTTGATACGGTCAAATAAAAAACCACCTCATGCTAAAGGCAAAAGTTTTTATTGAAAAATGTGTTTTTTCAAAATAGTTGTGTTTCCATTAAAAAATATCTTCGTAATCCCAATATGTGCAAGTTTAAGGTAAATGTAAACGCACCCTGTGGCTTCCTCTCCATAACAAATGAGCTCTAAACCTCATCAATATTCCACCAATGTCAACAAAACAGTTTCGCAATTTGGTGTTTCTTTTAAATAAGAAACATGATTAAAATCACAAGTGAGTAAGTTTGTTCACGCGATAACTCATTAAAAAATGTGCCCTTGCATCATCCTCCAACCACTTCCTGTCGTCTTCTTCATGGTTTCCACCAGTAGTAACATCCTGTTGGTCATGTGACTCGTGTGAAAAAGGTTTAGGGTTTAGATATGGACAAAAAAACAAAACAAAACACATTGTCCTAGTGCACAAACTTTATCGAAAAACAAGTTTTTCCAGAATGGTTGTGTTTCCGATAATTGAATTTATTTCCAAAATGTCAAACTGTGCTACGTCACGGTTGATGGCAGCTTGTGCTGAAGGGAGCAGAACGACCAGCAGGATCAGGTTGGGAATGTGAAAATAAGCAAGAGGAGCCTCAGAGAATATCTCACGCTCTCCTACGGAGATAATTCGCTTTAACCTCTGGGTATTATCTTCACTCTGTTAGTTTGATCTTCTCCTTTCTTCTTTAATCTTCTGTCATCTTTTCCTTTATTTCCCTCTCTTCTCTCCTCTGCCAACAGCTGACTGTGGAGGGGCCTGCTGTGGCTCAGAGTGAATGCTCGCAGCTACTGATCTAAATTACACAGTCTGCAAACTCCTGGGAGAGTCATATGGTGGGAGGACGTTTGGTGCAGCTGTGAGAAAGAGAAGAATTTCAAAGAGCATGCAATTCAAAAAGGGAAATCAGTGAAAGGAATGCAGAACGACTACGGGAAGGTCAAAAAAGTACAACTGTATGAGTTGTCTGTGTGGAATTGAAAGAGGCTTTTTGGCTGCTAAGCTAGTTGAGATTCTGATTCCACCCCAAAACGTTGTTTGATTTTAAGAAAAGTCTTTAAATTTCTCCAAATGTATGAACAGAAATCTGACAGGCTTATTGTTTTCAGTAGGTACGTTTCCATTGGCTGTAAGAGGAAGTGGTTGTTTGGTTGTGTTAAAAGTAAAACACTTTTTTTCACATCACGAGTCACATAAACCGGAACCTTCAGAGCCACATAAATACACTTACAAAGTCAGCCTTCTGCCACCTGAAGGACATTTAAAGGACTAGAGGACTAATGAAAGAGAGAAACTCATCCATGCGTTTATGTTTAGTCGCATTAATTACTGCAACAGCATCTTCACAGGTCTGGTTTAAAAAACTAATCCTCCAGCTGCAGCTGATCCAGAACGCTGCTGCTGCTGTTCTGACTAAAACCAGGAAGATGGAGAACATAACACCAGTTCCACTGAGAGAATAGACTTTAAAATACTGATGTTACATTAAAGACCTGCTGTTGGCATAGCAACCTTCCAGACCTCTCAGGTTTCTGGTTCTGGTTCTGCTCTGTGTCCCCAGAACCAGAACCAAACCGACTGAAACACTGAGTTCCTTTAAATCCAGATTAAAAACCTACCCGGTTAGAGCCGCTTATGAAACATAAGAAATGAAATATTGATCAACATCTTGATGTGTAATGTTTCAATAGTTGATTTTTGATGTAAAGCACTGAATGATAGCAGTGAAATCTACCAATTTCCCAAAAACGAAACTGTGTGATATTTTCTTTGAGCTGTGAGAGAGTTATGAATAAACAAGCAGCATAGAGAGGTTACTGCCAAGACAGGAAGAAGCACAATTCCCCCGAGTTTCTTCAAAATTGGATCAGCTCTAACTGAGATCAGATCTGACAAACAGCGTTCGGATAAAACTGCTTCCGACAGCTCGCCTCTTTTTATTTAAGGAACAAAACTCGCAGAAGGTATTAAATCCCATCTATGGATATGAGAACAAGGACGCTCTGCATAATTGCTGTTCAGTTTAGGCATTTAACTGACATTTGCTCAGTTATGAACAATGAATGAATAATGACTGAACAGAGACGGAGCGTCTGCAGATGAGAACGTCAAGATTATTTGAATTCAAATATTCAAAATGTGATCCGTCCTTCATCACGTCTTCAACAAAAACCTTGAATACTGATTACAGTTTTCGCCCAAAGGGAAAAATCTCACAGTAAGTTGTTGCATTATTACAGATAACAGGCAAAAGAACTGCATACTCTAAAACTTTACAGAATGATTACTGCAAAGCAAAGATCATTCTTTTTAAAAGTAATTATATCACACAATACACTTAATTGGACATTTTGGTTACATGACTTAAAATCTGGCAGTGATTAAAAAAATCTAATAATTATGGCAGCGTATTAAGGTCGTTGTAAAGAAATAAACAAAGAAAAGATTTTGGCTAAAAACCTGAAATTTTGAGATTAATCTTCAAACTTAGAAAGGTTGAAACTTTGCTAGAAAAACAAGGAAATTTTTTTCAGAGATTTTCATGTTTTATTTCATAAGTTTTCATGTATTTTCCTGCAAATTTTCAACTCATAACTTTAGACATTTTTCCTAAAAAAAATTCTGAGATTAAGCTGAATTTCTTTTTTTCTCACAAATTTCCAACTTTTCACTCTCAGAAAATTCTTTTAAAGGAAATTTCCTCCTAATTTTCATCCATCTGTCATGGCTCTAATTCACAACAGGAGCCTAATTGATGTCAATGTTTGTTTTGAACTCAGAAGTCAAAATTTTGGAAAAAACCAAACAGAATTCAGGCCAAAGTCACTTTCATCAATATCCAAAATGTAACACATATAAAACAAAGGAAAAACTTCAGGACTGAAATGTTTAAATGCTCTTCAACAAACTGTCAGAAAACTTCAGAGATGCTGAAACACTGACTTCCTTTAAATGAAGGCCAGAAACCCACTTTGATTAACAATAACTGGAACGTTGATCAATATATCAGATGTATATTTAATGATGATTTTGATGACGGCATTAGAACCTGTTCTAATGAGGAAACTAAAAAACACCTGACAGGATGGAGAAAGGAAATAGTCACTACTGAATGGATTTAAAAGGCTGAGTGTAAATGAATAAGCTGCTGAGGTCGGTACCTTGCTGGTGGTGGAGCAGCAGCTTTCCTCGCTCCAGCGCCAGGTTGAGGCTGTGGTCCCTCTGTCCCTTCGCGTGAAGCAGTGTTCCTGAATTCCTCAGGGTTTTAAACTTCAGGGAGATGCTCTCCCTCGCTGTCCAGCTCGTTCTGGCACTCAGTCTGTAGACAAGGCTGCTTTTCCCATCAAAACCTGCCACCTCAGAGGCTGCGAAACAGCAAAGCAGCTGAAAAGGTCTGATTCTTTACTATTTAAATCACATTAAATGAAGCAAATGATCTGGATGGTAAGGCTTGATTCAAAAATACAAACAGATGGCGCAACTTAATTTGCAAAAGTTAATGTCAAACGATATTTTAATTGAAGAGTTCAATAAGGAAAAATAAAGAAGAGTTTGTACTTAAACACAGTGAGTGTTTTTGCTAAACGTTTTCAGGAGTCACGCACCAGTTGGTAGATATTGTCCGCCGCTCTTCCTCTGCTCCAGCCAAGCTCTTAAAACTTGTATGAGTCCTTGTGTGGACAGCTGACTTCAGCTCTTACCAAAGATTTCCAATAGAGCTCAGCAGCTTGATTTGTGCCAAATGTTTCCTTGGTTTAAGACCAAACGGCTTTTCCTTTGTTTCTGCTACACAGAAACATCCTGGTGCTTTTTAGGAGTCATCATTCCTCAGATTTATTATCAGGAACCACATCATCATCTCCACCATATTTTAGAGAGAAATATTCAAAGTAAAGATGCATTTTCTACACAATTCAAGAGAAACAAGACATCTTGGCACTTAAACTCCAAGCTGCAGACCAATCTGTGTATTGGTGCATCAATGTGTGTGGATCTGTGAGTGCAGCTGGGGTTGTGATATATCTGTAGCCCAATCAAACACTTCCCAGATAAAATACGAGAACTTATAAATGCCACTGAGTAGCAAGCTGCTGAATTTGTATCTCTTTTACTAGAAGATAAAAATAAAATAAACCCTAACTTTTCATTCAGTTTTGATTTAAAACTGAATTTCTGCGGCGTCTTTGTGCCGCCAATTTGAGTGTGCAGTGAAATTGATGTGAGCACATAAATCTGTGTAAGCAAACAATAACTAGTGATGTTAACCGTCTATATCTAAAACTCGGTTGCTAAATATGCATCTGACACGCACTCCACTATGACACTGCAGCTCCTTGGGTATGGAACACCAAGAGAGCCAAAAATGTTGTAAAACTGTATGTGTCTTTCACCCACAAGGTGAAAGACGCATACAAATGTTAACATACAAATGACTGCATTCACAACTGAAAGTGTGTAAATCGGAGTTTCACATTATATTATATAGATTCGTTGTGACTTTGTCTAATTCATTGAGTTTTAGTTTTTAGAGTGTGTTTGCTAGTTTTTATTAGTTATTATGGGGTGCAGTAATTTACCAACAACTGACGTAAACTACTTATTTGGGGAAAAACAATTTCACATCATTTTGAAAAAAGGTTACAAAGCATATTATATCCATTATTTTAGTTTATAAACACACAATAAAGTTCCAGTTAGTTCTAGATTTTCCCTATTAATTATCATTTTTATTTCTTTCAGTTAATGAAAATGTTTTCTCATTTTCATTTTTCATTATTTTATTAGCTTTAGTGAACTATAATAACCTTGATGTAAATAAATTACATTCCTCGCCAATCACATTTGGATCGTTTTCATCCAATCGGAGTATTTCTTGGATGAGAAAGAACCAATCAAAACCAAGAAGTCAAAATGCTCCAGGAAATGGCAGAAATACCCAAACAAACTGTAGCATTTAAGAAAAACACAACATGATACTCTTGAACTTTGTAACCTGATAATTTGTAGTTAAGCAAACAAACTGTGCATTTCCTCAGCATGCTATAATTACTGTAACCACACTCACTGTATCTGCAGCCGTATATTTCCAGCCTGAGCCCGATCCGCCCGGTGGGGTTCCAGTCCAGTGGGATCAGGCGAAGGTAGCGGGCGATCACTGGCTGGTCAAGTTTGTACTGGACCACAGAGTCCGCGTTGCTGTTACCTGGAAACGCCTGAAGCAACACAACTAGATGTTAGTTTCTACACACAACCTAGATGTTGTAGCAATTCTGGATTTTCCATCAGCCTGTTGATATGTGCCATGGGCGCTAGTTTATGTTTCAGCTGTTAAAACCGTTACCTGCTCAGTTAACAGAACAGGTAATGTTCCTGACCCACTTGAAAAGAAACCTCTGATCTGTCTGTTTGTGGAGCTATTGTCAAGCCGGTTGCCGTGGCAACGGGCGTGCGTGCGGACTGGAGCCGACCACTGAGAGCGAGGACAAAAGAAGAGTTTGAATGATTTTTTGAGTTGCTCTT
>NW_015114716.1:72362-118770 GCF_001443285.1 Poecilia latipinna | reverse complement strand
GTTAAAATACACTTAGAAAATGTTTCCTTAAACTAAAACCAGTCTAAGGCTAAAAGGTTCTGCTTGCTGACACGGCACACAGAAAGTAATCCCCTACCTGCCATTTATAATGACATGAGTTTGTCCTGCCTGCAGTATAACACTAAAGTGATGCATGCAGAGACAGATCTCAGATCTGCATTGGTATGTGAGGGGGAAAGTGAAGTTCCTTGGCTGTTCAAGCCCTCCCAGTTCTCACTTCCATCTGCAGTAGTTGTAAACTATTCAGCCTTCAGCCATTCTAGCCACGTCAGACCAGATGGTCAAATCACATGGAGGCATTTTCTGGAATTCAAATGGTTTCACATTTATCTTTGTTTTTTATGCTGTAATCATATAGATTTACCACTGAAGTGCTCTCTGGTGGAAGCTTGTGTAGCCTATTGGCTTGATAGATGGGTTGCGACTCTTTAAGGCTCAAGTGAATTTTTAAAAAACGTTTTTATGTTGCTGAGTGAAGGCAGAGCTTTTTTTGATGTTAGTCATTTATGCATGCTGGGGTAACTCGCATCCAGATGTTTGCAAGGTATGTAGGGATTAGCAACCAAATGTAAAACATACCTGGAGGAGTTCTCTTGATCATTTCAGAGTTTTAAAAGGAGTTTTTTCTTCTCGTTAATGGTAAGCTCATTTAGTTTGGTTTTTAACGAGTCATTAGTGCTGTGTGAGGTCTTGGCAAGTGTGCTGTACTGACTAAAGATTTAGTCTGATTAGATGCTGATTGCATTTGCTTATGTGAATGTTATTCATTAAACTATTTTGTTGATAAATTAGCACAATACTTGACCTGAATTTGCAAACTAAAGTAGAACAATACCCCTTAAAATTAATTTGTAACAGAGTGATTTTTAGATGAATTTTTGTGTGTTTATAGAAAAATACCTTAGCACTATTTTAGCCCAGAAAAGATATCCATTAATTTATAAGTGTAGGTACAATATTACATTCCTCAGTTCTTAACACCATTGCTGTGTGTTTTCTACTGCTTGCTGGAAAACTCCATGGTCATGCCAAACAGGATTAGGCATGATTATGATGGATGAATGAATGGATAACCCCCTTTTTCTAGAGAAGCGTAGATCTGAATCCTATGGCCAACTTCCAGTCTTTAAATTTCTAAAGCTTTTACTTTATGACATTGATTTTCAAATGATTCTGGTTTCTGTAATTAATCCTTTCAAATATTTGTTTGGCTATTCCACTGTAAGCAAACGGTAATTAAATTAAAGGCGGCGGACTCTGAAATTAAATTAAAAATGTTGAAAGGCTGCCAATATTTCCAACTTCTGTAATTATTCTTGATGGACAGGTTTTCCTTGCTTCCTGAAAGTTTGTTGTTGTTTGAACTGTTTTGTATTTTCACTCTTTTTTTTTTCTTTTTTTTTGGCTATTGCAGTAAAATATGAAATATATTTATCATTTTTAGGAAGAAGCCAAAAAAAATTTATGAAAATCCTGACGGAAGTAGCTTGAGAGTTAAAAGATCTGTAGTAATTACTTTGCTGAAATGTATTTCAAACTTATTTGAAATACATTTATGAAATGTATGAACTACATATTTTTTTCTAATATTAATTTAGAAAAACATAAAGCTTTAGTGCAGTTAAAGAATTTGGTTCCTGTATGTTTGTTTTTGGCTTTTTGTCAAATGTTTCATATGATTACATACATCATACAATATATGACAGTCTGAATAAAAAATTATGAAAAAATTTACAAAATGAAACATTTTAAATAATTTCATTAATTAAAGAAGACGGGCTCTAACCCACCTTTGACCCTGTAACAAAAAAGCAAATTTAGATGATGGATGGATTGATGGATGGATGGAAAGAATCTATCCAAGTCAACTTGGCTCAAAATGAAAACATAATTATCCCCTTATTCTAAAAACTAGATGTTCCACCCTTGGCAACTACAACTGCTATAATTTGTGATAATTGGCAACAAGTCTTTTACATAACAGTGGGGAAATTTTGGCCCACTTTTATTTGAAGCTACATTGGAAGTTTTCTTCTTTTTTTTTTTTTTACCATGAAAAGTCTATGACTTGGCAGTTTTTGAAATGGTCCAGCCAGCCATTTAGGTAGTATTCCTAATGTGCTTTGGCTCAATGCTCTGCTTCATAAAGTAAGTGTACCAGAGTCGCAAACTTTGGTTTTCTTGCAGAGAGCATAATTCATAATCGACAAGTCCGCCAGGTGCTGAAAATTATTCCACTAAACTCTTCAATCATGAGCATTTTGATATTTTGGAGAGTTGGTTCAGACAACTTTCTCATTGATGAATCATGAACACCGACATTAACTGAAGCAGTAATATTTAAAATCTACAGGCCAGGAAATAATTGGGCTTGAATGTGGCCAGTGAAACTGAACCAAAAATGTTTGTTGTTCATGATTTTGCAATTCATACCTTATTTTTCCATGTTTGTTTGGAAAGTTTCTTTTCCTCAATAAAACAAAAATTACATTCCATTTTCAAAATTTGTTTGATAATTGAAAAACAGACGACATCTTCAGGGGACAAATACTTGTTTTGACAACTCTGTAGACGGAGATGAGCAATTTAAAGAGAAAATAACAAGTTACTAACATCAAAGTGAGCAGTTGTAAAATCATCTTTAGAACAAGACAATTTTAAAATCACAGGGTTTTTTTTTTCTTTTTTAATCATCCAATGTTTAAACTTTTAAATTACTGCATGATATGACTAGTTTAACCCAGCAAGTTTCTATTTGACAACTTAAAAACTGTTTGATGTTTTGCTCTCTCTGGCCTCGGGGAGAAGGCTGTAAAACTGTTTGCAGGGAAGTGATTGAGGCCAGCAAGAGTTCAAGACCTCTGCAAACTTCAAGTTTTGTTTAGAACCTCAACATTAGATATCTAAAGATCTGTCAAAGACTGTATCCGAATTGAAGGAAAGCAATCTTGAATAGGACTTTGCATGATAATTGTAACATATTTACAAATGTTTTATCTTGGAGGGTCCTTAATTACTTTGTCACTCCCTGTTCATCTTGTGTGCTTTCAGAGAGGAGCATGGAGGCGTTGTAATTGACTGTGAAGTGGAGTTTGGGAAGAGCTGGGAAGGAGAAGCAGGTGACTGAAGGAGGAAACGAGAAGACGAGCATGGCGCACTCATCTGTTTGGATCTTTCTGTTGTGCTTTTCGCTCACTCATCAAAGGGCTGCAGCCCAAGCTGAAGGTATGGGATGACATTAAATACCTGATCGGAACACCAAGACACAGTTTACTGCATCATCTTGTGTGCTTTCAGATGGGAGCATGGGGGCGTTGTAATTGACGCCTCCATGTGTCAATTACATTTTGAAGAGTTCAAAGCGTTTTCCGGAAACTTGTATTTTAAATTACACCTTTTTATGTTCTTAGGCTATAACTATATTATACCAAATTATTTGGTAATTGGACACATGACTGTTTTGTGGATTTTTCGGTAAGATGGATGTGTCGGGTACTCGAGCCAACGAATGCTATTCTTTTCAATGAGCAGAGCGTGTGAGTGCCCTTTCATTACATCTCCTCCCGTGATTGGTTCAAGGTGTAGACACTAAACCAGCTGCAGTTTCTTTCCAGACTAAACATCTGCTAGAATCCTGTGCAGTATGCATCTTCTTTCTGCAGGCTTGTCAAATACATCCTCTAGATACAGAAAGTTGGCCTCAAGTGCTATTTGATGTCATTAAAAGGTCATTTAGCAAATCGCAAGTTTGGTAATATGATTTGCAGAAAGTGTTGAGGAATGCACGACGTATCGGCAAAAACATCGGTATCAGCCAAAGTTAGTCATTTATTAACATTCCGTGTTGGTTCAATAAATACAGCTGGGCTGATATCAACAGCTTATATTTATTTCCATCTTGTTGCTATTTGTTTCTGGAGAGGTAGGGCAGAAGGTTGGTCACGTGGTATTTGTTTGGTCACGTGATTGTGACGCAGTGCAAGGTTGTTGGTAGTGTGACTGAAGCAGAAAAGCAGCGGTAAATTCAGTGGAGTGCTTGTTTTTATCAAGGTGTTGAAGGATAGAGAAATAGTTAGAATATAAACAATATCAGTAAATGTATATCTCCTGAACAGAGCTCCTTCTTCCACTTGAAGAACTCCGCTTCTTAACCCATTTGCCATTTATCCATTTGCAATATATCAATTACATATAATTGATATAACTATATATCAATTTTGATTTCTAATTGATATAATTGGATATCAATTATATAATGCAATTGACCTGGCACAAATGTATGTTTCAGTTTGAGCCAAAAGGTTTGAGTCTTTTTCATTCCTCTTGTTTCACCTGACTGCAAAGTTTCACCAGTCAATTTGAGAAATTTAATTACAATCTCAGCCTCACACAGACAAGAAGTATCACTATTGCGCACCTTCCTTAAAATGTGTTTTAGCATGGTAGGAAAAAATGCTTGGCTCAAAAGTTGAACATCAAGAATAACAATGGTGGAGGACAAGTAAACACTAAAATGCCATAGTCTGATTCTTAACTATAAGCTTTAAATGTTACTTTTTTACTACAGTTACAGATCTCTGCGCGATTCCCCAGATTTTTCTCATTTCTTTAAAGTACATTTCTTAAACATCACATTTTCCTCTGGACTTTAAAGTGGTCTTGATTAATATTTCTTAAGGATTTGAAGAAATATCCTGAATTTCTCATGCAAACTGGAAACCTAGACATCTGTCAAGTCTTATAATGTCTGTGGTCAATTTCTTAGACATGCCAGACATCGTTCCTCTGCTGCAGACACTGTAGGCCTTAAACATCTTTGGTTCCTGGTCTCCCTCTTTCCTCAGGATGGAAGCTCACACTGTGCAATATTGCTGTCATAGTTGAGCTAAAGAACTGAACAAGAAAAAAGAAAATGCTAAACTTTTAAATATAACTGAATAAGTGATTGTGGCCTTTCAGGCAAAGTGTTCTGGTACGCATAGTACAAATAAAAGAACTAAAGGACTTACTGTGCTGGGTCATATTAGCTGGTTAATTTGTCAGGCTACCTGCTCAACTATAGGACCATCTGGTTAACAGATCTGGAGCATATTTTCCAACTTTAACTTTAACGCAGCGTTACCTTAATATGAATGATAGGTGGCATTCTTTTAGTTCCCAAGCTGTGACTGTTGTTCACACCTAATAGCCCCCAAAAGTCAAATTGTCATTCTTCTCAGGGATAAGGATAAATCTTTTTTTTTTTCCAACAGCATTTCTGCAATACACAGAAAAGGGTACAATCTGCTTCCATACAGCTGGAGAAAACTCTGGTAGCTCACGCACATTGATTACATTCTCAGATGGGTTCAGGTTGGTCGGGATGGCTTTTCTCACTTTAATTAAAGAAAGTATCATCTGAAAGCTTCATTTTGTAGTTCCTTTGGTTATCTGTGACGGATGTTTTCACAGCTAAGTGTGACAAAAAAAATCAAAAACGGTAGAAACATGTTTGGAGGAAAGCACGTTTTCACGCCACTGCAAAAGTTGTTAGAAACGACACATGCAGGGCTGTCTTTTATTAAGAATTGTAGAAAACAGAATGGTAAATAATAACAGTGTCGCATAATAACAATAAACTGATTGTATCAAAAGTATGCGAGGAGCTTTTGAACACAGTGGCATGACACTGAAATTAGCATTAGAAAGTTATTTTCTGTGTATCCTTCTGACATTTGTGCTTTTTATTATTTAGTGCTTTCATCCTGTGGATAAAATTTTGACTGCTCTTGTGAATTCCTGTTTTTGTTTACATTAAAGCTTGTATATTTATGCCGATCTTGTCAGCTTTCAAGTTTTTAAGATATTTTCACTTTAAAAATGAAAATTGCTTCCCTTGCACTTGTTGGTGCTGCATGCAGTAGTGCATCATTAAAGGTTGTTTTATTTATTTATTTATTTTTTTCTGATGCCATAGTGTTCTGCAGTATATATGCTGAAGGCACTGAGCTACCTCTAATGCCGAAATCGATGGTGGTCCAACACAATGATGTTACAACCTTTGAAATATCCGCACAGATAACCTTCAATGAAAATCATTTGTAATCTCTCAGCTTGTGTTGTGTCCTCATCCTTGGCATGTCGATCTTGCCTGCCAGCCCAGACAGACAAACTTCTGGATAATTGATCTTGTTTTCCACCCCAGTCTGGGTTTTTCTGACAAACACAAGCCCCCAGCTGCTTCCTTGCTCGGGGCATCCGCCACGTTTTATGTGCTTCTGCAAAAAGAAAAAATCCGAGTGTAAAGTGTATCCAACTGAATAGATTAGCTGCTTATGTATGCAAAACGTGGCTGACTTGTCTGTATGAGACTCGACTCAAAGGATAAAACGGATGCGCATTGTTGTAGTTTTTGAAATTTAATCAATGGATTTTCACCCATTAGTGATAAATGTACTGTTGCTGAATATAAACCAAAGCCAGAATGTGCGCAAAGATGTTGGCTCAGCACGAGAGAAGCCACAAAAATTGGATTCTTTGTGATATTTGCTGCCTTGATGAGATGTATAGGTGTGTAAGGGAGAATATAATGTTGGATCGGCATGGTGCGGAGACATATGTCAGCCCCTGTGGATCCTGGGACAGCAGCCAAAGCAAGAAGGCGAGATAATAGAAGGGAGCAAGCTCGGTAATCAAATGGAGGACAGGAGAGAATCACTTATCACTTACAGAACAATCAGCGAAGCCTATCTTTTATTCGCCAGCCTAATCAATGCTGTCGTCACTTTGGTTTATTGCATATGTAATGCCAGAGTATTGACTCGGAGGGTGTTTGCAGACACAGCAGATTGTGTGTGTGTGTGTGTGTGTGTATGTGTGCCGGGATCCAGGCTGCTCCCCTCACATTGAAAAGCATCTAAATGTCTCCAAACTCTGCATGTTAAATGCATTTGTTAAGCAAGGCAACTGACCCTGATTTTGGGTGTGTTTACCTTATTATTCTAAGCGTCCCTTATTGCTGTACTAAACTTTTATTGCTGGAGTGCTCAGAATATTGATAGTCTCTTTGGCTCACTTGTGTCTCATTAAAAATTCATGGGGATTTGTGTGGCGGTCTGGCTGCATGTCAGAAGCAAACGAGAAGGAAAGTGCTTAACATGGTGGAACAAGACTGCCCTCTGGTGGTCAGCCTAGGAATCCATGTCTCAAGCCATTGAAACAGATTTGCTTCTTTTTTTCAAGCTAACTTGTTTCATCTGGATAGCCGAATGATAAAGCAGGCCTTGATTTATTTTTAGACAAAGTGGAATTAATTTTTAAAAGACAAATTTGCCTATTTTTCATAGACATTGCTTTGAAAAAGTAATTACACCCCCTAACCTTCTCCATAATTTGTCACAACTTGAGCCTATTTTGTTGGGATTTTTATGTCATAGACTAACATTAAATCGTGCATAATTGTGATTGGGAAGGAAAAGATCAATCTTTTTTGGTGTGCCTCTACCAATTTTGCACATTAAGACAATACATCTTTATAGCACATAAACATGGTTTGATTTAAATGGTCACCAGCTTTCGGAAAAGCAGGATTGATTCAGATGTTCAAAGCTTTGGATATTGTCTTGACCATATTACTGGTTTGCACTTTTCCACAACTTTGCTGGTCAGGTTTTTATAATTTTACCCTCTACTTGCAGTTATTTTGTGTTCGTCTATTTCATAAAAGCACAAGAAAATATTTGGAGTTCCAGCATAACACAATGTTTATCAGGTCAAGGGATGAGAAAGCTTTTGCAAGGCACTATATCTCTGTTAAATTAACCTACTTTGTTCTTTTTTTTTTTCTTTTTTTTTTTTAGCTTGCAGGACAGTGGTGCAGGCAGACATCGTGTTCCTGTTGGATGAGTCATGGAGTGTGGGTCAGACCAGCTTTTTTAGAGTTAAAGACTTCATCTCAGCCGTCATGTCCTCCTTTCAGGACAGCGCAGTGGGAGCTGAGGGGGTTCGCTTCGGAGTCACTCTCTTTGGGGATGTTCCGAGGTAGTCGAGCATGAACTTCTGACACCATGTCAAAGACTTGTTTTTTCCTCTCGGTTGAGAAGTCATCTAAACAAGTTTTTACATGCGCAGAAACCCCGTTCCTGTCTCCTGTTCCATCATTTCTACATGACCCAGTTTTGCTTCATGCCTTTGCTCTACAGGATGCTGGTTGCTTTGACAGACTACAGTTCACTTGAGGAGGTGCTCAGAACTGTTGGAAACCTCCCCTACGGTGGAGGATCGAGGAGGACGGGCAGCGCTCTCCAGTTCCTTGTAGATTCTGTGTTCAGCCCTGCCATCAGCCGAGATTTTACCCCAAAGGTACTGCAGTTCGTATGTTGAGACTAATCATGGGTAACTGCACTTGTCTGGTTTTATTTAATTGCTTGATACCTCCAACGTGCAGATGTTTGACCACGAGTTGGAGAAAGAACCCGTTCGAGATGCCAATCCATGCTGCAAATGCGTGCATGCACCGTGCCCCGCATGACAGGAAATGACTTGCCAGGAGTCTGTATTTGTACTCCACAGGACACCGTGGCATAAACAAACAAAGTGGTCTACCATTTCACACTGCCGTGAATTTGATTAAAGCGTCCCGCTGTATGCTTGAAATAAAAATCGATCGCGTGTCTGCGGCTGACAGCAGATTTTCATCTGTTCGCATTGTCTTCTGTTTGGAGAGGGGTGAAAAAAAAAAAAGGGAAATTTATAGATTTTCCAGCACAGATTCTGCATGCTCAATCAGGCTGTCAATAATGGACGACTTTCCAAATGGTTGTGAAAGTGAATCTGTAAATCCGTTGCTCATTGACAAAGATTAAACTGAGCGTCCCTCTAATAAGATAATACATCAGCACAGATTTAGTTTCATTAAGCATTATTTGCATGGTAGCTTTTCTTGAATCCATGGAATTTCAAATGCGGTCTTGTTCATATCATTCCACTTAATATTCATTCATGTCTGCAATTCTGGAATGCATCACTCCAAAAAAGGCTTTACTTTGTAACGTTGCAACAGATTTTCTGGCACTGAGAAAACTGCAAGTAATTTCAACCCAGATCCATGTTTTCCCCCTCAGTCACCAAAAAAGACGACTTAACTTTTGCCATCTTTGTAAAGCAGAACAGGTTACCCTCTTAAACACACATTTTTCAAGTGTGTGCGTAAGAAAAGAACAGAGGAGGAGGATGAATTATTAAATTCTTCAGTCTGATTCATTTGCTGAACAGCAGCTACATTCTCACACCGACCTGTCAGGCTCCTCTTCCTCACTCACACAGGAATAAAGTTGGAAAATTCAGTCTCTGTTGCAAATTCCTCTTCATCCATTTAGGTAATTTGTCTGTAATTGAGAAGTAAACCATGTCAACGCCGATGCAGGATTTGAGGAGAATAATCGATTTTCAATGGAGGCTTCTTATTTAGAAAATTTGCTCGGAGGGCAGATTTGGCGAATTAGTCATGCCAGCAAATAGGCAAAACAAAAATAAATTGAGTATACAACTTCAGGGCAGATACACAGCTAATAAATCTGGATCACACTGAAATTTTTATGCTTATTGTTGGCTTTATATTTCCCATTAGCTGTCTCTAAATGGTATTCTAAAATGACATTATTAGCATCTGAATTAGCATGAAAATGGCATAAATTTAAGGCGTGAATATTCATAAACCTGTTAATATATTGCGGCGTATCTAATTTCCTGTCTCTCTGTAACACAGATTGCTGTTTTGATCACAACCGGACGCTCGGATGACCAGGTCGACCTTGGAGCCAAGGCGGTTGCAGACAGTGGGATTACACTCTTTGCAGTAGGTGAGTGTGAAAGTAGGCATTGAGAATTCCTTCAACATCCCCACTGCAGCAACCAACTTCAGATTTTATCTGTGCTCTGCTCGTCTGTCGGGTGTGTCTTGTTGTTAGACGTTCATGTCCCATGCATTTGAATTTGTGTTTTCGGTGTGGGTATTTGTTTGAATGTGTTGCGTTTCTTATTTAGAGGGTGTACGTGTGTATTTATTCGTACTACATAAACTTAAACTCACATTTGTTAAAGTCCACTTCCTGATACTCAACTTGGCCCTACGCTTTCTTGCTCTCATCCTTAACTTTTTATTTTTTTTCGTCCTGCCCGCTGCCATAACCAAAGAAACTTAATTCTGAGGCGACAGAATTAAGGTGCGGTAATTACTGCTCATTAGCGGATGGTGCGCTAATAGCAGCTATTTTTCATCAGGAGATTCGGTGTGCTTCATCTGCACCTCTGACACAAGAGTTCTCTGCTCCTGTTCATCAACACTGCATCAACAAGTACTTAATTAGAAGACTAGCATAAAAAAAATATTTCATTCACATTAATAATGCATATATTTTAAAGTTTTTCAGGACGTACTTTCACTAACTTAACCCCAAAATGCTTATGCCTTGAAATTGTTGCTGGAGAGTATATGACTAGTTCTGTGCGTGAATGTGTGGATTATTTAATGATCCAATATGGATTACTCAGCATGCATTTCCCCTAGCAGTATGTCGTTTCTCTTTCCAGTGCCAAATTACTGAAATCAAACCTGTTGAGTTGACAAAATTATAAATATCTACTCATAATTCTGTTTCCCACAACCCCTTTCCTCCCATTTTTGTCTTTAATATTAAGGCGTAAGAGGAGCCGATGTGTCCGAGTTGAGAAGGATCGTTTCTGAGCCCTTCGGGGAACATCTTTTGGAGTGCGCAGACTTCTCTCTCCTGGAAACTCTCCTTCCCAAACTGTCCCGGAGGTTATGTTTCAGTGCTTCTGAACCTCCACGACCTGTAAAAACCATCCAGCCAAGTAAGCTTGTTCCACAAATGCCATCAGTGCTTTTACCTTTCATGTATGATTTTTGTGAGCTGCAAAGGAAGTTGTAACTGCTGGACCTTGTTTCAAATGTTTTCATCTTTCAAACAGATTCCATTTGATTAACCAAGGAGAAAATGATTGGAAAGAAGAAGGAAAAATACATATTTTAGAAAAATCTTTAAGAACAACCTAAGTCAACACTCTGAAGTCTTTTGAAGCATGTCTGTAACAGCTGCATGCGTTTAGAGGCTCTAGTTTAACAAGTAGTTCTAGCTCCGTCATATTTGATGGAGGCCATCTGTAAACATTAATTGCAGCATCTTGCCACAGACTGGCACAAATTTGAGTAGACCATTTTAACACATGAATTTGCTTCGATCTAAACCATGACTTTCTTGCTGTGGTCATAAACCTCTACCAGGATGAACCTCTACTCTTTTTTTTTTTATTTATTTTTTCATTTTTTTATATTTTGGAACCTTTAACTTTTTTTTTTTTTAGGCTGGCAAGCTTTAATCTGTTTGTGTGTCGAGCATACTTTTCCTCTTTACGTCATCTGCAGGTGAGCGGCACGTGGTTGGTCCCAGAGACTTGCAGGTGAGTGAGCTGGCCCACGGCTCCTTCAGGCTGACGTGGAGCCAGGCTACGGGGGATGTCACTGGATACCGTCTCCTGGTCACACCTCTCAGCTCCAGGGGACAACTACTGCTCAACCAGCAGAGGCAGGTGAGGGATGGTCAGGATGCTGGTGTGCAGTGCACCCTGTTTCTGCCTTTCATTCTTTCCTTTACTTCCCTTCATTGTCCTATCCCTTCCTTTCATGCCTTTCCTTCATCTGTTTTAACGCTTTCTTCCTTCATTACATCCATCTTCTTTCAATCCTTTTTCACTATTTCTTTCCCTCCTTACTCACTTTTCTGTTATGTTTTCATACTTATTATAATAAGGATGATAATCTATATTTTTATCAAATGTTTATGTTTTAAAATATGAAAGAGGACGAAATTGTAGTGAAGTTCTGGAACTTCAAATAAAAAAAATGTGCTGTAATCTTTATTGATGACGTGAGTAAAGATTACAGTAATAACAAACATGTATGAATATTTAATAAATGTGGATCCCAGAAATAGAGTAGCTAATCTTGTCAAATTAACAATATGTGATCAGGAGAACTAGGAAGTTGCCAGCAAATCCTGAAATCGCCTGAAGTTTAATGAAAAAATACATTCATAATACATTATGTATATAGACATTTCTCTAATTGAACTGCCTCTGGATAATTGCTGCGTCTTTTTCTTTAGAAGTCTTTCCACGTCATCTCATGTTGCTTTGCTCTTTCTGAGACACAATTCTTTGATTCATTTTTCACTGATCGTCCCTGTTGCGTAACAGCTGGATCTGAAGGCAGACGTGAGCACCGCTGTGGTGACAGAGCTCAGTCCGAAGACGGAGTATTCCCTCACCCTCTACGCCGTCTACCCAAACCTCATCGGCAACTCTGAAACACTCACAGTAAAAACAAGTGGGGCTTGTACTTCAGCATATATTTATCCGTTTAAAGCCTTCGTTGTTTTTATTATTACTTTGCTGTTCTGCTGTTCTCTAAGCAATGCACTTCTGTCTTTAGCTTCGTTGCCCAAAGTGTCAAACTTCCGCGTTATCGAGGAGGGCTTATTCTCTCTACGTCTCGGATGGACTCCTCCTCTGGGAATGCTCAATGGATTCAAGATATTTATACCTAGGTGTAAGTTGACTGTCGGTATGACTGGCTTTACAGATTGCATAGCAGCAGTGCTTTTACAACAGTTGCAAACATCCCTAAAAACAAGATAATTTAGACAGTGTTTTTGTGACTCAATTGGCCTTTATTAATTTGTAGCTGGACAGAAAAGAGGACAGAGAGAGACGGGGAAGACATGCAGTAAATGTCCCAGTATTGGGATGGGACATTATTGTCCCATTAACTCTGATTTACTTCTTCATCCCTGCTGTAGAAAAGCATCCCTACAGCATGATTCTGCCTCCACCACATCTCATCATTAGGGTTGGGTGTTGAAGATGATGTGAAGTGTTACTTTTTGGCTCCCATAGTGTAGCATGTAGGCTAAAAAATTACATTTTGGTCTTCTGTTATCAAAGCACCTTCTTCCTTGTGTTTGCTCTGCCTCTTGTGTGACCTGTGGCAAACTGCAAGCCGATTTATATTGAGATTAAATTAATCTCGGGTGAAGTTTATTGGTGAATTATACAACTTCTTAAGGCTTAATTGGAATAGGTATCACTGACATAATTCTGTTTCATTTTTCTAATGCTCTTCAGCCAACAGACCAGGATTAGCATACGAACAGCTGCTTCCTGGAGTCATCTCTTCTCATGTGATTGACGGCCTGGAAGAAGATAAAAAGTATACCGTCAATATCTATGCGGTTTACCCCGAGGGACCCAGTGAACCAGTGTCATTAGTGGGAAAAACATGTAGGTGTCACATTGAAATAAAGTGTTTATCCAACAGGAAGAAATAAAAATCTTCAGTATCATCATGTTTTGGGGAAAGCATATTTATTACTTGATTGCAATTCATAATAATCAGCTTTAAAAAAAATAGAATATCTAGGAGAAAGTCAATTCATACACTTATTAGAAGAAAGTAAGCACCATTATGTAGTACCTCAACATTTCCATAGTAGGGGGGTATTGTACTAAAAACAATCTGCCAGTAGGAACGCAGCCTGCATGAGATCTCAGCGTCTGCATACAAAAGTGGATTAAAAGATTTTGAATACATTTTTTTTTGCATGAATTTCATTTGATTTTTATTAAATGATCTCAAGTTTTTTTTAAGCTTGTAGGATAATTAAGACTTGTGAATAAAATATTGCATTAACCTTTGAAAATGTTTTTTGTATGTCCTTGAAATGTCGTTAACAGTAAAATTAGTAGCAGTCAAACAATTCCTGGTCCAGAATGCCACTACAGATACTGTCCAAGCAAGGTGGGAGTCGGTCAAGGGGGCAACAGGATACCGTCTGACATGGGCATCCCCAGGTACTGTAGCCTCTCTGTATTTTTAGAGAACACTGGTACACTGTGTGCTGTGTCACTCCTAATAATCCATTTTTCATTCTGGAACGCTCTTCTTCTGTCATTGTCCTGCAGATGGCCACATAGAGAACATCAACCTTGGGGAGAACTTCAACTTCTACATGATCCAAGGCCTGAACT
Organism: Poecilia latipinna; assembly: GCF_001443285.1. Lineage (NCBI taxonomy): Eukaryota > Metazoa > Chordata > Actinopteri > Cyprinodontiformes > Poeciliidae > Poecilia > Poecilia latipinna. Next base: position 104,667 of record NW_015114716.1, on the reverse strand, counting down.
CAGGCTCCGAGTACGTCGTCACAATCAACCCCATCTTTGGAGACACTGAGGGACCCGTCACCACCAACAAAGTCAAAACATGTAAACTAGCTATGTTAGATGTTATTGAATTTAGGTTTACGCGACTCTGCAATCACTAGTTTGCATTTTTGTACACTGTATGTAAATATCTCATCTCAGCTGTATGTTGCTGACAAATATATGCTGCATTTAGTCGTTCTTTTTTTTTGTTTCTTTCAGTGGAAAGCAGTGCTGTTCAAACTCTGAAGGCTTCCGCTGTAAGCACGAATTCAGCTGTTGTGTCTTGGAACAGCGTCCCAGGGGCCACAGGATACAGGCTGGCCTGGGGACCCACCCCAGGTACTACCTGTGTTTTGTGTTCCCAAACTTTATCATACAACCCCTGAGTACTCTTTACTAGAATAACCACAAGGTTAAATACTTCCTTACATTGTTTCTATATTGACACGATGGCAACGTTAAAAAAAAGAACGCTTAGATCAGTGCTGCCATCCAGAAGCTTGTTGGGAAATTAAAATATTTTTGGGGGAAAAAAGGAAATTATTCAGAGTGTTGTATAATACCAAGTGGGAGGGAAAGAAGTCACTTGGGGATACTGTACTTGAAGGAAAAACTAAAAAATTTATTTTATGTTTAGAATTTGCTGGTCGAGATCGTCCAAGGCAGTTGGCTTTGAACAGCAGCACCACAGAATACAAGCTGAAGAACGTGGCTCACGACACAGAATACGTCCTGTCTCTATACGTGCTTTTTGGGTCCGCCGTCGGGCCTGGCATCTCTGCAACGTTTAGAACTTGTGAGTACTTCCGCTGCATTTCTCTGGTCCCCGTGTTGCGAAACTGGCACGCTACAAATCACAAGTTGCAGCTATGGATGCTGTCAGAGTTTACTCACAGCATGCAAAATGTGGCGGTGAAAGTGTTTGTAATAAATTAGTTTTGGAACACTGCTTGATTGGCATGGCCACGATTGATTGTAACTTTTGGCATAAGACCTGTTCAGATTCTTGGATGACCAATCCATGCCAACATGGATGAGCTACGACTGCTGCTAAAAGGCTCCTCCATGCAGCACTCTGTGGAACCAGATTTGTTGGCACCACAATAACAAACCCCTGTGATCTCATCTTGGAGGTTTTTCATGCTCAGAGCAGTCAGGATATTCGTGCTCCATCATGTCTTTATTGGGAACGCACTGTGATCTTAAAGCACCACAGAAAACCCCCCTTGTTGATCTCATTCAAATTCTGGCTGATTTTTAATAGTTTGGTCTTTTTCCAGTGTGAAACAAGGAGGCCTTATGAATAAACATGGCAACACTGCCTATAAACTCTACATTATGTTATGCTATTAATTATTATTTCCTTATAAATATATCCATGCATATTTTGGTAATGGCGCCCACACATGGCAACCCTAAAGCAGCTACTTGATGAATAGAATAAACTTGATCTTTCATGAAAAAGAAAGCAGATGAAACAGAAGATAAAGTCAATGTGATCATTTTCATAATCCGTGGATGTTTGGATTATTTTGGTTTGGTATTTTTATTTTATTTTTTTATGGTGCTTCATTCACAATTCACTCGTTTGCGTTCAGATTATTGGCTCTTTCTTGTGTTCTGTCCCTTACATGTTGCATTAGATTCTCAAGTGGGTGATAATCTTTAGTTTGTTTATTGAGATTTTGTTGTTTTCTAGCGGCGCTCCCTGAGTTGAGTCAATATGTACTAGTCACAGGTCTTGTTTTTCCCTCACAGCTGCAGTTCGTTCAGTTAGTTGGACTCACCTGCTTCTCATGGCACTGATTACATTCTTCATACAGTTTCCTTCACTATTGCATTCCCATGGTTCCTGGTTCTCTTGTTTTTTGGCAGCATCCGTCCACACCCCTTCTCTGTGATTGGAGGGTTCCTTATCACTGTTTTGCGTCCAACAACCTATGAAAAAAGTCTAAAAATTACATTTTATTTTCATTAACTGCCATGAATTGCTATACTTGTCGAAACCGCTGGACTAATCTTGGTGAAATAAATATGATAAATTCGTAAGTACCATTAAATTAATTTAAAAAATGTTTTGTGTTCTCAATGTGTTAATGCTACTCTTTTACTTTCTCAGCTCCTTTAGGTTATGTGTCCAACTTTAAGGTGACATCTTACACTAGTACCTCCATAGCTGTGGAGTGGAGTCCTATTGTTGGAGCCACAGAGTACAAACTTTCTTGGTACACAGGTGAGTCATTTAACCTTAAATATGTATTTTGTGGGCTACTCTGCCTAATTTTTTAGGAACTGTTTTTATTTCCCTCTTACAATTTTCTCTGGGTCAATGTTTACAGATGACGGCAAACCACAGTTCCAGTATCTAGACCGAAGTGTCCTCTCCCACCAGATCAAGAATCTTATCCCACAGTCCACTTACACAATAACTATCCGTGCAGTGTACGGCAACTCGGAGGGACCAGATATCTCCTTGTCTCAACTAACATGTATGAAAGAAAAACAGAGTTTTGGCTCATTCTACAATTAATTTTTTTTCTGACCTGTGAAGTTGTGCATTCACATAAGTTCTGTAATTTCCACTCTAAATCCCTATATTTTTATAAATATTTTCCTTGTTGCATTAAATTTTATATCAATGAACAAGAAAGTAGTTTCAAATCATTATTTTAATAAAGGCAAAAAGCTATTTAAACCAATCTGGCCCCATGTGAAAAAGTACTTCCCTCTTGTCACTGCAACAAATCTGGCAGGTTAAGTGCAATTTGATAAAATGAGTTCAAACTTTGATGTAAACGCATCTGTTTTCAGCTGCAGTCTCAGAGTCGGAGCCTATCCAGCCAGTGAGGGAGCTAAAAGTTGTGGACATTGGGGTAAATTCCTTCACATTGTCTTGGAAGAAAACACCAGGAGTTTCAGGATACAAAATCTACTGGATTCCCTTTCTTGGTGAGAACTTGCTTTAAAAAAAAAAATCAATTTGTCTACTAATTAGTAGACTATGCATAATCACCTAACTTACAAAGGTTATTATAGCATAAAATTAATATTCTTTTTGTAATTGAGTCATTTTGTGCATCTGTTTTGGTTGCAAAAAGAAAAAAAAACAGTTAAATGTTCACATTCTAGTCTCCTGCACCTCATCATGTTAGAGTTTCAACCGTGTAAGTGTTCACAGCAGTGAACCTGCATGCTAGCTTCTAATTATTTTTTGCTCTAGGGGGTAACGAGAAATCCCAAGTGGTACCTGCTGCTTCCACAACCTTCACCATGGACAACCTTCAGGAGAGCTCGGCTTATAAGATCCAGGTTTCCCCCATGGTTGGTGGAAGAGAGGGAAGTCCTGTCCTGGTCACTGCACGAACACGTGAGTTCTCAAATCCCATTACGCCGAGCAGAAATCTGTTGCCTAATGTGTCCACACATCTTGACAATGCAATGTGCATATTTTAAATTAGGAGGAAATTGTATCAGAAGGCAAAAACTTTGAAGAGGCATCTCTTTAACAGTCAGACTTTAAGTATTTTTATTATTTAACTTCTGCATCTGTTTTTGTAATTTTGTGATCTAGTGGATCTTCCAAAAGTGGAGGGGTTTGCTGCCCTGAACACAACTGAGAGCAGCGCAGTTCTGAACTGGACTCGTGTAGCAGGAGTCTCTGGGTATCTTCTCTCTTGGAGGCATATTTCAGGTCAGTGTGTCGATTACAAATGTTTGTTTTGGGATTACTTGATACACATTTCAGTAAAACCCAAGAAGGTAAATTACCTCTGCTAAGTAGAGATCTGAGAACTGAACCAATTGTAGTTTTAAAGTCATCATATGCCTCAACAGTTTCTGTAAAAGTTGGTGTGCTGCATTTTAACATAAGGATAACATACTTGTGGTTAAATTTTCTTGATAAATGATTATAATTCCTTGTCAAAAAAATTATCTCAATTAGATATCTATGAAATGATTTGATTGGTAGAACACCGTTTAATGACAGTGTTATTAATTTCTGGATGAATAAATGTCACTGATTTGTTCTTCCTGTTTTTAGTGTTGGAGACAAAAACAGAAACTCTTGGTCCTGCCTTCTCATCCTATAAGATCAGTGACCTGCAGTACGGCAGGACATACATTTTCTCCATCAGACCTTTGTATGGCGAAGTGGAGGGGCCTATAAGCACCATATATCAGAGAATATGTAAGAATTTACACAAATAATTTGAATGAGCAATCTATGAAGCTCCATTTCAGATTTCTGTATAAATTTTATATGCAGTTGAAATATAAACCTTGCTTTTGTTCTGTTTTCGCATGCGTCATTATGCAATTTTAGAAACGCACAAAAACATTATTGTTGAGCTCTATAGATTAAGGAATAAAATTGTAGCTTCATTACATTTATATAAAACGTACAAAACATAATTTTGACTTAACACTGCAGAATTTCATATCTTACTGAAGTGCAGGTACTTCTTTAGTTTGACTTACCTTATAAGTAAAAATGATGGTTTTATGAATTTCAGTAGGGCAGAATGATCCTGTGAAACCAGGCCAATTTGTTCCAGCAACTGTGACGCTGAAATCCCCTCGTGTCACAGCTGGTCCCAACACTGTCGTCATCGTCAACCCAACCATTGCTCAACCAGCCACCAGAGACACTGAGCCCCCCATGGCTGCACCACCAGCTAACTCCATAACTACTAAAAAGCCCAGTGTCACTAAGGCCAAGGAGGCTGCAGTCACTTCCCTGAAAGTATCCACAGCCTCCACAAAGTCAACAGCTCCACCACAGCCAGGTATTTCAGAAATGCCGCTCTCAGTCTGTTTAATATGTGAATATCAAACATCCATGTGTTGGGCATGTCTTCTCTGTTTCATCAGTATGTGGGAAGGCCAAAGCAGACATAGTCTTCTTGGTGGATGAGTCGTCAAGCATCGGCGTTAACAACTTTGCCAAGATGAAAGACTTCATTTTCCGAGTGACCACTTACTTCCCCGTTATCGGCGCACACGGCACACAGGTCTGTCGCTCAGTGAAATTGGTCTTGTTCTCTCTTTTGTTGGCTTGATGAGGTGCTGAAAATTAGCTCCAGATGTGAACTGTCATCACTTTAGCTGCAAGTATTTTTTTAACAAATTCGAAGCTGGTTTTAATTCTGCAGACGCTGTTTTATATTACCGATAACTGTAGTTCACAAAACATACTTCTTGTTCAGAGTAGGATTAAATAACTGTAACATGGTGAGAAGTTTTTTTAATAATTGGACATAATCAGACAGAAACATTGTTAAAGTAAAGGTGCCCAGCTACTTGGCTTTGTACTTAAGACGACAGAGAATATTAGCAGAAGGAAGAAAGCACAACCAAAATGGAGCAACTACTAAACATCTCTCGTGATTATCCATTCAGCACTCTTACATTAGATCAAAAAGCAAATATGCTGATTATGAGCACTTTTCTCCTTTGTCATCTTCTAGGTTGCCGTGGTTCATTACAGCGATGAGCCTCGTATTGAGTTCCATCTAAGTGACTTCAAAGACAGAAACTCTGTGCTCAGGGCTATCAGAGGGCTGCGCTACACAGGTGGCAACACCAAAACAGGTTAGCTGAACCGACTCAAAGGTGAACTGTTCTTTTCTCTGTCTTCCACATCATCAAATGGCAAGTAAATCTTTTAAAAGTGATCTGTCTATTGATGTCACAACCTCAAGAATGTATCATACTGATGTAGAGGCAAATCATATTTACTGCTGTGATGTTGATGCTCTTAAAATTGTTTTTTCTGACACAAGCCAATGAAATTTACTTTAAAAAGCAAAATAAAATGACTTGAACATGAACGCTGTTTGTAGAAACTAAAGAAGATCAACATGCTGGAATTAGGAGTTATCTAAATACTATATTAGTACATTTGTGTCTCCAGGAAAAGGCATCGGCTATGTTCTGCAGGAACTGTTCATGGAGTCTTTGGGGATGAGACAAGATGTGGCCCATGTTCTGGTACTGATCACGGATGGCAGGGCCCAGGATGATGTGATGCCACCTTCCAGGATTGCACGTGCTTTAGGTGAGTTCCAGAAACCTCTGGATCCTTGAAAAACTTAATAATACAGGGTGTTTTAAATGTGTTCTTGCCTATTTCACACATTTTGTCTGTACTGATAACTGAGATATTGACAACCTTTCGTATGCAAAGAACCATTCTAACTAATACTTGTTTGGAGCTGAAAAAACCTGTGGGAACCTTTTCAAAAAATGTGCCTTTCCAAGTTTTATAATGCCTAAATGTTTAAAATTTAGCCTATGGTTAAATTTAATTTGTATTTTTAGCTCTCAGAAAAAACTAAAAATCAACATTTTCCACTGTTACTGACTTTCTGTTGGGGAATTTCTACTAATTACAATGGAACAAAATAGTAGTTGATTTGTATTTTTCTGATAGATTAAAACTAGGTACTACATGATTATGAAATGGAATGATTTCAAACTAGGTGTACATTTGTGTTAAAGCCCCTTATGTCAGTGCAGACCAAATACAGGCCATCTTCTTTCACACATTTGCTGCATACATGACATCTGGTAAAATGTAAGTACAACTGTTTGTTTTTTTTATCTGTGGATTTCTTATTCCAAGATGGCCGTAAAGGCCTGATTTGTGGATTGCACAACTAATAGTTGATAGATAAAAGCTCTGATTTAAGCTGATGAAGGTGAAAGTGTATTATTTGGGAAGTTTGCAGTTGTGTGAAACCCTCTGAATGCTTGAACGGTGCTCCTTAAGCTGCTGAAAAATATTTCGCATCAAATGACTGCACTGAATTAGTTCATCTTTATATTAAATTATATTGGTTGAAGAAAATATCTTGGCATATTAATAACTCATAAGTAGAGAAATTATGTCTCAATTTCAGTTAAACACTTTGGTGAATGCTCAGTTATTGCAGGTACATTGCTGTATACAACTCTGAATACTTCAATCTGTTTTTCTGTAGGGGTTAGCATATTAGCAGTTGGAGTTTCCAATGCAGACATCGAGGAGCTCAATAAAATTGCTGCTCCCAGCAGCTATAAAAATATCTTCTACTCGCCAACCTTTGATGACTTCCCCTCCATAGAGAGAGAATTTATCCAAAGCATCTGCAGTCAGGAGCTTCTCTCTGAATTCAAACTACCGGATGAGGTAAGAAAAGGAAAGACTGCCTCAATAGTTTTCTCCTTACTTCTCATACCACAATGGGTGGAATGAGTTCATATTTCCTGCACACACAAAAGAAAAACAATGCCGATCGAAGCGTTGCAGTTATCTCGTGGTTATGATGCGGTTTTATTGTATGTAGAAGTCTTTCAGAGCCCACAGGAATGTGCAATTTCGATGCGTGTAGAGATGGGAGTTATTCATGTGGAAAAGGAGACACATGAATAATGATGGAGGATCATTATTCCTATAATGAATAATGATGAGGATCATGGAAGATGGAGACATTCAGTCCATCTTCAAACTCACAAACAATAGCTCCGCAGGAGCAAATACGTCACCGTTCTTGACTTCATTTTGACGTCAGAGCAGTGGATAGAGGAGATGAATGCAGAGAGAGATTCGATGTCATTAGGCTCCATTGGAGAGTTAACATTGTGTTCTTTTCTTGTCATTTTGTGCTCAGTTTGCTCAGTTGGACACTCCGACTGAAGACCCAGAGGATTTGAATAAACCTTTAGGTCCCTGCGCCTCACAGTGTGTCAAGGTGTGTACCCCTCAACAAATTCAACAAGTAAACTTTCTCCTTTGTGTTTTGGTTTGCTGCTCATAATCATCTTAATTGTATACTTCAACAGGGCCAAAAAGGGGAAAAGGTGTGTTAATTGTCTCCCAGTAGCATTTTAGATTATTTAAATTGGTGTTTTTAGCATATTTTTTCCCCCTTCATTTTAGGGGAACGGTTTTGGTCTTGGTGGTTTGGTATGTTTACTCTTTACATTTGATCATTTTTCCTTATAGTTTAATTTATTCTGCATTTTTCAGCCTTTTTTTTCCATCATGATGTAACTTTATAAAATATAATTTTGTAGCAATTTAGGCAAAGCCCTGGACAGTTTGATCCTTTCATATCATCCAAAGGAGAAATAGGAGAGAAGGTAAGAGCCAACATGCATTTAATGTTATCATGCATTTTAATATCTCTGCACCACTATGCCAGTAAAACAATGCAAATTCCACACTACCGATCCCAATATACATAAAGTCTTCAAGTCTGGAGCACATCAACAGTGATGCACATATTTAAAAGTTGTGATGAGACAAAATCCCTTTCATTTGACGTTGAGGACTAATTCTTTTCCCACGTGGGACACCAACACTACACCTATACCACGTTCTACTTGGAAGTAGGAATTATAACTGGGAAACTGTAGCATGCTAACTACTTCAGCAGTTGTCACAAATACTTTGGACATTTGTATTTTGGCAACAAATATGCTGAATTATGTTTGTACTGCACATGCGGGTCTTCAAATTCTTGCCAAAAATTTGACAACTCATGAAAAGCAGGTTCATGTCCAAGCAGAGCAAACAGAAAGTCCCCAGATTAATTTTAGCCCAGTCTTGGTAAAACTATGGTCAATTCTAAACACTGCCCTCTGGTGACCAAAATGTGCAACAACAGAAATCAATGTAATGAACATATTTAAATGTACAAAACAACAATTTGTGCAACAACCTTCAAAATGAACCAACTTATCAGCTTTTCTGCCTGTTTGATAACAAACATGTTAAGTATTCACATCATATTAATACAGTTATTACAATGTGTTATTTCTTAACAATGCTGAGGAAGTTGTGCATTTGTGTAAAGATTCAAGCTCTCGATCTATAGGGACCTCCAGGAACGGATGGCATCCCTGGGTTGCCAGGGCGGCCAGGACGAACCGGACCTCCAGGTTCTGCTGGTCAGCGGGTAACTAAATTTAGAAATGAATAAATAAATCCCATTGTCACTGGTCATATTCTGAAAATATAACGTTTTTTTGTCTTTTTCAGGGCCTTCCAGGTGTCCCAGGGGAAATGGTGAGATGAAGAAAAGTTTTGAAAAAACTTTAACTTTGTGAACTTGAATTAGTTTTCTCCAAATGCAACAAAAATCATGTCTTGCACCTGCTGCTTCTCTTTTCTTTAATGTACCAAGAGGGCCTACCAAAATGTTGTTGCTGATATGTTTTGTTGGAAAATATATAAAACATAAAATAATGGTACACAAGGCACACACAAAACCTATGTTGCAAAGAACAATGGGAATGAAAGCGTAATGTTTCTAGAGACATATTTTACAGCTGTGAATGTAACAAAAGGTGCTTCTACAAAAGAGATTGAATGTAAACATATCCACACTTTTCAGATTTTTGTTTGAAACACATATTGCACACTATTGGTCTGCTACAGAAAACCATATGAACATGTCTAGAAGTTTGTGCTTGTAACATAACTGTGAGAAATTTAAAGGGATATGAAACCACAAATTATTAATCTTAGAGAGTCTGGAGCCAATGGATTTAAAGAAATGATTAGGTTTTATAAAATGTGTGTTTTGATCTTTTTAAATGTCTAATGTGTCAAATTAAAACAAGTATTTTTTTAATCTTCTGATGCTGTCTCATCTCTGTCCGTCGGCAGGGTCCTCCAGGTGTCCCCGGTTCAAAGGGACAGAGGGGAGAGCGAGTAAGTCAGATGTTGGGCTAAATTCTCCAGACTGATTTCAATTTATTTTTGCCCATTTCCTGAATTAATATATGAAGCGACTTGTCCAAAAATATGAATGTTGTGCAGACATTCACCTTTTACTTTTGTTGCATCAAAGGGAGAGCCTGGCTACGTTATAGCTGGTACAGATTCAAATTTTGTGCCTGGAAGAAAAGGAGAACCTGGATCTTCAGTAAGTTTTAAAGAAAGTGTTTGGCATTGAGTGATGCTGAGCAGTTCAAACCTAATTTCCTGGAGTTGCTCAGGGCCCGCAGGGACCACCCGGGGTACCGGGAGCGAATGGATCACCTGGCCTCCCCGGCCAGCCCGGCCCGCCAGGATCACCAGGAATATCTGTGAAGGTAGATATTCACTATTTATTTTATCCTTGCCTACTGATGTGTTGCATAACAGAATAATTTTGGAGAAATATAGATTTTCCTTTTCTTTTTTTTTGGTTCATTGGTCCAGCTAGGCTGCTTTTATTTTTGTGCTTTGTAGGGAGATCCTGGAGCTCCGGGAGCCAAAGTAAGGATGACGCCTCTCTTGTGTTTCTTTGTGTTAAATGACTTGCTGGTTCTTTGGCTTTAATTTTACTTTAACACAATTCTTGCACTTAAACCTATTTTTATAACTGCAGAATCACTTTCTTTGTTATATAATATAGCTGGGTTTCTTCATTAATTTTTGAAAGGGTTTACGAGGGAAGCATGGCTTGAAAGGAGACAAAGGAGAGCCAGGAAAAGATGTAAGTTCATAATTGTTACATTTATAAATGGTGGGAAAAGATATTGTCCAGGAAAGAAGGGCTAATATTTAAACTTAATGGGGGGAAAAATGTTGAAATACTCCTTTTTAAAATGTTTTTTGTTCACTGTTGCATTATGCAAACTCCTGCAGGGTATTGCAGGTCTTCCTGGTCCCATTGGCATCGATGGTATACCAGGATTGCCAGGTCACAAAGGAGAAAAGGTAAAACATCCTTTACACTTGTGAGTGAATACATCTTGGACTTATAGATTTAATTTACTATGGATGCATCTTTTGCAGGGTGAAGACGGACTCGGTATACAAGGAATCCAAGGTCCTCAAGGAGAGAAAGGAGAGAAGGTACATAAGTAGAGCATCAATGTTGCTGTGTTGAATTTAGCACGATTTCAAAAGAAATTAGAAAAAACGATGGAAATGCATATTGGGGTCCATAGTGCTATGATTACAAACACAGAATGAAGGCTGTTAATACTTAAAAATAGGTGGTTTGGTCAGATAAGACAAAGAACAAACTTTTCATCAAACACTTCATGTGGCCTGGTAGAAAACAAAAAATGGCCACGTTTTGATAGGATAATGATGCAAAAACTGCTTGTACAAAGATGTGCGCTCCAACCTTGAACATTGATGAAAGGCTAGCTGCTTCTACTGAGCAAAAGGGTTTGTTCACTGTCCTAACAGGAAAGGTGTCTAATGGTGCCAAATGTACTTTGGACATTAACATTTTTCTGAATGTTTTTGTTTATTTTTCAGGGAAATATTGGCTTAACGGGAGCAGAGGGACCAAAGGTACAAAACACTGATCTTCAGCATGGAAAATGTCATATTTTTGATTAAAAAAATAAATAAATACATGTAAATATTTTGCCCTTCTAGGGTGACCGTGGAGACCAGGGCATCCAGGGACTGGGTGGACCCCGGGTTTGTAGTTCATTTCTATGTTCCGCTGATTTCATGCAACAACCTCTGCTTGTCTTTACCCTGCAGAGAATACGAATTAATTGTGCTGGCTTGAAATGAGTTATAATCAGTGTCTTTTTAACTGAGGCTAAGACTCTGTGATGAAAAGATTCACTTGGTGTGACTCATTTTTACTCTCAGGGGAAAAAGGGATTGAAAGGAGAAAAAGGGGACAAGGTGAGTTTCTCTTTCAGTAATGTATTCTCCCCTCATTAGATTGAAAACTCTTTATGTTGTGCTAAAGTTGAATAATTTTTATTTCAGCGATAAGACTGACAATATTAGGTGTGCATGTAGATGTAAAATCTGTAAACTTTTTTTTGTTATTTTAGGGAGAGCAGGGAGAAAAAGGACCAGATGGACCACAAGGACCTCAAGTTAGTGAAGTTTATTATTAGTAAAATATAGATGTCACACAAGAACACCTACTGTCTTCACTGATTGACTTTAGAAAATTATAAACACATATATGTTTATTTTCCTTTTTTATTGGAAAATAAAAACTAAAATTGATTATAATCTTGTGCATTGTCTTAGCAGAGGTACTTAAATTTTGAAATGAAGAAATAAGGAAGTCGCTTTCAAGGTTTTCTAGATCCGATTTTAATTAACGTGGTTTGAAGAATTTTGAGTAAAACTTTTGATTCTCAATGGGCAAATTAAACAGTTAGTCATGTTTTTCAATTTGTTATTCTTGATTTGAAGCTTTATAAGATTTTATGTGAAAAACTGTTGTCTTCGGGACCAACCACAGCTTTTAAGAGACTACACCACTGAATCGTCATAGAGACAGCAAACCAAGTTAAAAAATCCAGCATATTGATAAGTTGATTCAACTGTTCCAGGGACTAATTGGGCCAATTGGATTGAAAGGAGATGAAGGACAAAGAGGAGCCCCTGGAGATCCTGCGATGGGTGTAAGAAAACATAGTTATGCATTTAAATAACACAAATTAAAGCATTTATCACTGAGTTTCCTTCCTTTTTGTCAACCAACCTGGCAGATAATTGGCCCACCTGGAAAAAAAGGTGCCAGGGTGAGTCAGTTTCTCTTTATTGATTCTACTTTTTAGGTGAAAATAGCACAATATATTTGCAAGCAGCATAATTTTAACAAACCCCAATTCACCACTAAGAAAATCATGGTAATGCTGCTCTAAGCAATACCAAGTAGTTTTCAAGTAGTTTTTTTCCACTGCTGAGTTTGTGTGGCTTAAAAATCTGGATTATTTCATTATGGTATGACACATTTGTTCCTTCACCTGTTGAGGAGAAAGCACCATCAGTATTCTCAACAGCTTTCAGCAGCATGTGAGGTTGCATTTGAGGGCGATGCCTCTGCAGAGTGCAATGAATTACACAGCCATCCACCTTGTGTTTTCATTTGGCAAAGCTCTGCCTGCACATACCTTGACAAGTACAGTTCAAATAACTTTTGCACAAAAATCCAAACTCTGTGTGCTTTTCACGGAACATTTGGAAATGCTTGCAGCAAGTCAACGGAGCATGAAGTTGTAGAATCTTGTGTCTACACTTTATTTTACTTTTGCAATCTAAATGGTTTAAAAAAAATCTCTTTCTACATGTCCCTTCCTGTTGCTCCTTCTATTTCCAATCATCCTCCTCCCCTCTGCTAAATGTTATGTTGGGCTTCTTTTAGGCAAGCAACATATTTTACAGCTGTAGCCTGGGAAGCTTACAACTTCATTTGGTCACTCAAGGTCTGGTCAATGTGCAATTTGGAGGTGTGTGTCTTTCCCCTTTTGAGTCTATTGCACATCAGTCTCTGCAAACCATTGGAGACTAGGCTGAAAACTTTTTAAAAATAACCTTTAAGCAGGTATCAAACTTTTCATTAAACTTGCATTTTTTTATTCATTTTTATTGGCCTAAAATATTGTAATCTTAAATGTCAAGTTTTCATTCACTGTGAACACAAATGGCATCAACTGCAACAACAGAATGGATGCTTGAAAACATCAGTGTCTATTTAATTTATGCCTCGCTTTGTGAATGGAGTTACTGAGGTAAATTAGCTTTACCATAATCTAATTGGTTTACCATGTCTGTATAAGGAAAAGATGGGGACACATGTTTATAGTCGACAAGTTCAGGTGGAAATTTGAAGCCATTAAAACTATTCACTGATAGGAAAACCACAACCTCACGTGTTCTTAAGTTGGCCAAATTTATTTGTCTTAACTGGTTGAAGATATGTCTCCCAGCTGTGGGGAAGTGATGTTTTTGATGTTTTGCTCCATGAAAACATTGCTAATTAATTGTTCAGGGTATTCTTGCACACTCACTCAGCCCTCTGGGTCCGCTTATCAAACACAATTAAGATTTCTCTCATTAACTTTTGCGGTTGGCTTCTGAATGCTTCGTTAAAGGGGACCTTTTTAATCTCAGTCCACAGGGTATCATTTGGAGAGGGAGGGGGGGGGGGGAAACAAAACTTTGGCCACATTCATGACTGTCTCTGTGTCCACGTTGTGTATGTGAACATTTTCCTCCTATAGGGAGATCTCGGCCCAATTGGTCAAACAGGTCCTCAGGGAATTAAAGGAGATCAAGGAGAGAAAGGAGAAAAGGTGAAAAGAATTTTTTTTTTCATCTACATATGTTCAGGTAGAAGCAGAGGAAATATAACTGCAATTGTTTTTTTTTGTTTTTTTTTTTCATGCAGGGAAGTCCTGGTTTTGGGATTCCAGGTCTTCCAGGACAGAAGGGGATAAATGGTGAGAGGGTGAGTTACTAACACAGTTTTCATATTGTGAAGCAAAAAATAGAGAAAAAATTTTTTTAATGTTTTGCTATTCTTAGGGAAATGTTGGTCTGTCAGGGAAGCCAGGACCAAAGGTCAGTGAAATAAGTTTTTATTTTTTTTCACATCAGTTAAAGTATTTGGTAAAATTGTCTCTAAACACAAGTTTGTACTCATTGATTTTAAAATATTTTTTACTTGCATGCTTTACTTTGTGCTTGGTAATAATACATTTCATACATCAGATTTCTTGTGTATTAAATTAAATCTCCCTCAGTAAAAACAAAAAACAAAAAAAAACTGAAAAACATTTGTTCTCCACGCATGCCTCATATTTTCACATCTATTTTCAAGCATCATTTACGATACGAAATGGCCACTATTATAACAGAACCCACAATGACTCAATAATTACTGATGGAAACGAAAGTCTGGCTTAATCTCTCAGTATTTTTCAGGTGGAGGATTTTCTCAAAGAGCCTCATTCCCTGTAACAGCAAGCAGCAGGTTTTATCAAGGATGCTCTAACACTAACGGCTTGCAATTTAGCTATTACCACCAGCAGACTGATAGTCACAGCCTGATGCTTGGAGTGAAGGGCTTGGACAAAATTTTACCTTTTTTTTCTTTTCTTTCTTAACTATTACTAGAGCAGGATCAAAGCAAAATTCACTTGGTTACCAGTAACATAAATGAGTATTTGCATTTCTCTGTGTTTAACACTTAGTTTAGTTAAACCAGCTTTTAAATTGGTTTCATTTTTAAACCCTTACAAATACTGTAAGTATTTACTAAGGCTGAAAACAAGATTTATGTTTTTTTCTTTTTCAGGGCAAAGATGGTGCAAAAGGGGAGAAGGGAAGTGTTGGCTTGCCTGGAAATTCTGGAGAACCAGGATTAAGAGGTAAAGATGTAAGTAAGTCCTGTGTGGCTGTTAAACAGCAATTAAAATGAGTTGTTGGTATAATGCTGTTCATTTCATTACATTAGGTTATTTGTAAAAGAGTGGATTAAAAATTCAAACCATACACAGCAGACTGCTAGCAAAACTCAGGTCAAAGTACAAAGTTATTTGCACCCATTAAATTTTTATGTGTGTTAACCAGAAGCTTCAATGGATTTAAGAAGCATTTTTAAACTAAAAGGAGCTGAATACATATTCTCGCCACTCTTTTCAGAACTTTCTCAGTCACGTCTCTTTCTACTTCCACTTAACAGTTATGCTCCACTTTGTTTTGATGTCGGATAAAATCCCAAAATGTGGCTGCTTTTGCTATGCAGTGT
Source organism: Poecilia latipinna (assembly GCF_001443285.1). NCBI lineage: Eukaryota > Metazoa > Chordata > Actinopteri > Cyprinodontiformes > Poeciliidae > Poecilia > Poecilia latipinna. Next base: position 89,146 of record NW_015114716.1, on the reverse strand, counting down.
ATTTATTTCAAGTTATTTAAGCGTTAAAACATGAGCAAATGTCCAACGACGTCAACAAAAAGTTTTCACTGAATTGAAGGTCAGAAAATGTCAAATTTAGCTTTTCCTCAATTTCACTTCCAGCTTGTACAAACAGCCACGTGTCGACACAGTAAATGCATCAATATTCATTGTTACTTGTCCATATAGGGAGCACCTGGAGCGAAGGGAGAACCAGGAATGAAGGTACGATCAGTCTGGCTATGTGGTTTCAATCATTGTTTCATTTGAGCCTTTAGTGTCTTACCCTGCTTCTTAGTATATAGACTCTTCTGTCAATTAGGTCATATCATGAAGTATTGGTGTAAAATATCTATTATTTGTGAACCTTGCAGGGTGACCCAGGGTTCACTGGAGAGCCTGGTGAAAGAGGAATAAGGGTATTTTTATATATTTTTTTGCCTTCTTAAAATTGAGAAGTGACACAGATTTGAATGAAAATCAAGTTTGATAAACACGATGGCAGTTAAAGAACAGATTTTTATCCGATCTGTGATTCAGCTGAATAATGAACATGTTTGGATCAAACATTCAGTTTGCATAGATTTGGTAAAGATATCAAACTGAAAATAAATTTTAAAAAATGTACAAATAAACTTTTTTTTTTTCCATTGTAAACCTTTTTGCATACCTCAGTTTTACCCTTATGTTACAATTTTAATTATACTATATCAATGTTTGCTCTGGTTTAAAACTATATCCTAATCGAAAGCTTAATTCTGTTGATTTGTTGTTAATCAGGGTCCATTGGGGTTACCAGGGCGACCAGGTGACCCTGGAGAAAAAGGTGAACCAGGTCTTCCTGTAAGTTGTATTCCACGATGGTCACACCATCTTACTGCCCTCCCAGATTTTTAGTAACGATGTCAGGCATTTATTCGCCCACCCTTTATTTATTCTATTAAAGGGTACTGATGGAAAGAAAGGCGATAAAGGAGAAATGGTATGTTTGCGTGTGCACTCCCTCCCCCCCCTCTCAGTGATTGTTTCTCCTTCTGGCTGCTTTCTGATCATTCTTCTGCGCCAGTCACCCTTTAAATGCTGCACAACCTTTTATCCTCTTGTGAAGACATGATTCCTGATTTGATATGATGCTAATTAACTTGGCTTTTTGTGTGTGTCACCCTTGGAAGCACAGTCTAATTTTCCCTTGTGCTGCAAACACTTGGTGTTTTGTGTGACGTCTTAGATCCTAACTGTTGCTTTGTTCCTGTTCTTTTAACGCAACTGGGATTGAAACAAAGGGGAAACCTGGACCCCCGGGAACACAAGTAAGCAAATCTGAATCGCTGTTTTATACTTTGTTCCTTAAAACATATCAACGTTTTGACAATATTTGTATTTAATTGTTTTTCTTGGGAATAAATAAGATTTGTTGCCCTGATAATCGCCAGGTTGTTGCAGAAAACGGCATACTGACCAGAGTTATTAAGGTAACTAGAACAGAAAACATGCAGCATCCTCAGTCAGAATTTAACTTTTTGTTCCACAAGATGATAACCCTTAGTTTTTCTCTGCTGTGTTTTTATTGTTTTTAACAGGGTGACCCTGGAGAACCGGGCCAGCCTGGCCTGAGAGGAGAAACGGGTCTACCTGGGCCAAGAGTAAGGATTCAGTCCCTTACGTGTCAAGATAAATATATAAATTAAACTAAGCTGCTTATTTTTACAGATATCATTAAGAGAAGTAAAGTGAAACTCAAAATAGTTTCAATTTATGATGACGGCATATTATAAGGATGTAAAATTGGTGATTATTCTCTAGAGTAATGAAATTCAAATTCAATTTAAAAATTAATATCAAAGGGAAAATAAATGATCAAAATGGCAACTTTTGAACACATGCTGTTTGGTTACCGAAAACATTTTTTTACGTTAATAATAAATATTGTAGAACTTGAAAAGAAATTTCATTATATAATCATTATTTCAACTGTAACATAAGATAACTGCAAATTCCAATTGGCTCAAAGATCACATAAAAACATGAGAAATAGGTGGGGGCAGGGTTGTGCTTGAACTGGGTCAATACATCGAATCTAATCAATATATCACTCATCCCCTTTTGTATATTAATTTCTGTTTTGTTTTGTGTAAACGGTCTTGGAATAAGTTCACAGTTTTTAAGGTATTTTAAAACATCAATTATTGAAAATTGCTTGAAATTATTTGCTAAAAATGGACAACAACAGTACTAACAGATGCAGTTGCATAAATATTTGCTTGCAAGAAATTAAATTAAACATTCTCAAATTTTTTCCAGGGACCAGAAGGAAAACCTGGATTACCGGGAAATTTGCAGGTGCCTCAAAATAAAATCCCATGTTACATTCTTCTGTTTGTGGGACTTAATCTTGGACTTAAAATGTGTTCAGATATTAAACATTTTGTCTTGCAGGGCTCTGGAAGAGATGGACTTGACGGCCTTCTAGGAAAACCAGGAGTAAAGGTTGAATTGTTGAAAAGTACTGTCAAGAGTTTTCTGTAACTTCTCATCACTGAAAAATATAAAAGATGTTTTGTCTTTTGTGTAGGGAGATAAAGGGCATAAAGGAGAACCTGGTCCAGTAAGTACATACAAAATACAATAAATGGTTACTTTAAATAGCTCTCAAATTGGTACAAAATTGTCTCTAGATGCACAGAAAGACCTGTGACCAATCCACACATAGCGGAAAGATGTCTGCGTTATAAAATGTTTCTGTGAGCTCTATGCATGCATGCATCTATAGACTTCAGGAGGTGGCAGTGCTGCAGGCTGAAGAGGTTTCACTCGGCACAATCAAGTCAGCTGCAACAACACTAACCCTACTATGCGCTATATGAACTAGAATCTTAATCTATTTTTAATGGGCAACTTTTTTTATGTGATTTACATAATTTAATATCTAAATTGTGTAATTAGCCATCAATTTTCTGTTACTTATTCAGGTCCAGATTGTGATAATGAGATTAATTTTATCATTAGAAACTATTCTTATAAGATGCTGCAAAGGAGAGGAAAGATGTGGTCTAATGATACATAATTGTTGTTCATAATATTCCCATTAAATTTCTATAATACTGTAATATTCTGGTGTGTACAACCATGAAATGGGAATTAAACTGCATTATGTTTGGTATTGCATTGTCTTTAAATTGTAGTAAATCAAACTTGGTGAACCCTACAGACGTTGTGTTTAAGAACCCCTGAAGTTGCATATACAGTTCAGACCAGATGCTTGGAGAATCTGTATAAGAACACTGTTATTTTTCTTATTTAGATTAAGTAAGAGTAAACTTTTCAGTTAGGATTACATAAATTAATTTCATTTTTGGTGAATGACAGAATGATAAAGGTTTTTTTTGTTTTACTTTCTATAAATTGAGAAGTTTGCGTTCACTTAGATTTTGATGAATTCAAGCTATTTAAATGAGCTTGAAACCAAAACTTAAGCTAAAAACAAAATCAAAAATACACAAACCCATCGTTCATGACAGATGAGTCTACCAAATGGATGAATGCCATTATTGGCAACAAAATTAAATGTTTTGGGGAAGCTGTTTAAGTAACTGACCTAAAATGGGAAACATTTAGTCAGGTTTTGTTTCAGATGCTTAGTGGGCAATAAATTGTAAACTGCAAATGATGATACAGCAAACTGGAAGCTTGGATAAAGATCTGAATGATTCTATAATGCGGTTTAGATTTTAGGCGGGGGGGTTTTGTGTGTGTTGACAGGAGATGGACTGATAAGGGAGTCTAAGTCAAGTGCTCCCTTACCACTGTGCCGTCACCACACTAAAAAGTAGCATCACTCAGAAACGGTGTCATCTTTTTTTTTTTTTTTGTGCAGAATTGGTGCATGTTTAATTACCCTGCACGACACAATGTAATTCAAGCTTTACCAATCACTTTTGAAGAGTGTTAAATAATACTCTTAAGCATTACTGCTACGTACGTACAAGTTTCAGTGCATGTGGATGCGGAAAAAACCCAATTGTCATCCGACCTGTGAAATGATCTGGGACACTTGAAGGCAGGAGTAGTTTCTGGAGCTCACCGAATCCAAGTGTGTGTTAGGTTTATTCCTCATATTCTCTGATTAATCAAGTTTATAGCAAGTTGTGTGTGTGTGTGTGTGTGTGTCAATGAACAGAGAGGAGAGCAAGGGATTGCTGGAATGCCTGGATTACCAGGAACTCCAGTGAGTATCACTTTAAAAAGCTCCAGATGAAGCGTTGTGGTCAATTTAGGTTCATGTACTGATTGCTTCTTTCTTCAGTTTACAGCCAGTGTAATCTCAGGACTGTTAACAAAAAGGGTTCAATTCAATCCACATTTAGAATGCTATTTTAACCTTTTTTGGTTTTGTTTCAGGGGAGACCAGGCATTGATGGGAAGAGAGGCCTGCCTGGAAAGGATGTGAGAAATGCAAGCTACATTTATGACAGTCTTACTCTATATTTTATGTATCTTTTCCCATGAGCTTCAAAACATTCACATTGTTTTTACCCACAGGGAGAAAATGGATTCAAAGGAGAGGATGGAAAAAAGGTATTTATGAAATACTTCAAAGTAACAATTTTGGTGCTATGTTTTATTTTTTATTTTTTTTGGAAAAGTGTTAATTTTCCTCTACATTTAAGGGCAACAAAGGGGATCCTGGTGTCAATGTGAGTCGTTTTGAAGGTGATAAAAACATCGTTCTGTCACCTTTAAACTGATGTACCAACTAATTGTTTTTTTCTTTTTTTAAAGGGGAAAGATGGAAGTAAAGGGGAGCCAGGGCCTCCAGGTTCGCCTGGTAGGCAGGTGCTAGTCACGACTGAGGTAGAAATAAACCCATGCTTTCATTGTGATACCTTAACCTGGAAGCAGATGTCAAATCTTTCATATTTTTTTTTTAACTATAAGTAGAACAACCTTCAACAAATTTTGAGCATTGACAATCACTGCAACTTGATTTTACATTTTTATTGTTTTATTGTTTGTGTAGCAATTTCTTTCAAAGTTTAATTTCATTTGCACTAGTAGGTGTTTTTTTATGTGTTGTAAATCTACTAATTTCTAAGTATGGAAGGATTAAAAGCAATATTAAAAATCAGGAACTTTTTATGTATGGCTAGCTTTGACGTCAGTAAGGAAAAATATACTAAAACATGATTTTTCTGCAACATTTAAAGAAGTTATTGTTGTATGTGCCACACGTGGAGCAATTTATATGCAGTTAACTTTGAAAAACAAATGAGCAGAATCAATGTTGCTGCCAATTTTCCACACACTGGCTCCCATAATACCAATAACACTCCCCCAGTTTTCATTTATAGGACATGTAGGAAAATCTACATGTAATTTAAGTGGAGATATCTTTGTTCAGGGCGCCACAATTGATGACATTCGGCAGGCATTTCCAATCCCAATGGGTCCACCAGGAGCTACTGTGAGTTTACTACTTCTATATACACAACATGTTTCTGCATACAGCATGAGCAGCTCATAAATAATTGCACGTCATTCCTGCTGCCGCTCGGCATAATTCATGCATTGCCTGGATAGAATCTAAATCGTCGATGAGCGATGGCTGCATTGTATTTTACTTTAGGTTGAAACTGGCTGCGGAAAGAATAAAAACAGCATTGCACGCTTGATGTCATGCATATTAGATGCATGCTCAAAATGTCTTGCTCCTCTCTTTCTGTGTGTGTGTAGGGTGCACCAGGACTGAAGGTAAGGCTGTATCACTGTTCATTGAGGATGGCTTAGGCAGAAATATGAGCTTGATGCTTTATTTGTCCTATTTTTCAGGGGGGAAAAGGAGAGCGAGGCCTGAAAGGGGAAAAGGTAGTTACTGATGATTTAAATGTGAAAAACATGAAAATGGAAACTGCCTTATTGTGCGCTTTATAAACATCCATATCTATACAGGGAGATGCTGGCGCTCCTGGAAAGTCTCTGGAGATGAAGGTTGAACACATGACATTGTGATTCCTCCTCTGGGATACATTCTCTGGGTTTATGCTATTGTCACTGAAAATATTTTGCCTCCATTTTAGGACGTTGAAGAAATGTTTGAAAACTATGGAATAAGGGTGAGATTTGGACCTTATAAGTCTATGAAAATTAAGTGTGATGGCACATTGTCATGTTTTGTTTTTTTTTCCCACAGCTGCCTTTGTTGAAGGCTTTGATTGACAGGCTGCTGCAGGACGGTATAGAGGAACTGCTCCAAGTGCTCACTACATCCAAGAAAAAAGAAAAAACTGATACTCACACCTCCAATATCATCACCGAGTACACTGTACGTAATGTCAATCTGGATTTTTTCTGCTCATTCCCCAAGAGGCCTCTACACAGCCAGGACAGGAAGAGTAGAAATGTAATATAAGCAAGTGAACATTATGTCCAAATCATGCTGAGGCTGTAAAGAAAATTAAATTCAAAAGGATCCAAGAAAGAGTCAAATAATATTCAGCCTCTCCATTCTTTTCTGCTACTCTTAAATTCTGCTTTTCTTAATCTTTCGGCGTCTTTTATATTTCATGCGTGAGAATTTTGTTTTGCTAATCAAATCAGTCATTGCATAACATTATGAAGAAATAGACTGTTTTGTTTTTGGTTTTTTAGAGTTCTTTGAAATTTGACCTCACCAACAAGCCACTGATGGCATTAGATGATGAGGACAAACATTTAGAGAGCGAACTGCTTGATCCTCTGTCAGCTGTAAGTATTCAACTTGGTAATGATGAACTGATGCTAAGGCGTTAATTTCCTCATAAAATAAGGAAAACTACAAGGTCTAAATATAGAAATACATTTCCACTGAGGTTTCATTAAATGAACCATGATATGTTCCACATTGACTTGTTTTTTGTTGCCATTAACATGATTAACATGCAGCAGTACTGGCTTTTTATCTCCCTAATTACATACATTCTGACCGTCTTTCATTTTGTTTTCTCTGAAGGGACCTTTGATTGAAACCGCAGAGGGTCCAACGCTGTGGACCATGACCACAGTGGACGGAGAGAAGAAAGTCACCAAATTAAAGGGATCCAAAGGGACAGGGGAAGAAGACTGGGATGGGGACAAAGTGTCTTCACTCAAAATGAATCTGACTCTGGTCAATTCTACCTTGAACCACACCAACGTTGAGGAGGTAGGAACTCCTAATATTCTCAACATTGTTTGGAATCTCATAATTTAACGCTGCTTTGGGATGTGACTGATTATTATTCCGTTTTGTCATTTTTTGTTCTTGTGGTTAAATATTATTCAGTTCAATAACTTCATTAATTAGCTGTCTGCAAATCACTCTCTAATTAGAATTCTAAAATCTACCTTAAATATTGAATTAAACTAATATCAAAATGCAATTTGATAATTAAATCATCCATGATTTTTGTTGAAATGTTGTAAATGTGTCTTTAGACGGTCTCAGTATTGCCTGAAACTGTGCTGGAGACTGTTCTCCTCACACAGGATGACCCACTGAAGGAGAACTCGGCACCAAAGAAGAAGAACAGGGAACATGGGAAAGTAAAGCTTTCTCATTAATACACTTTAAATACACATGAAATGCTACTCAGTTTAATTTAATGCACATATTTAATGGCGCACACTTGCCTTTCATGTTTTAACTCATTCTACAGAAAACATAATGACGTGAATTCAATAAAAATATTCAAATCAGCTCTTGAAGACATGTAAAGATTTAAATCTCTGACATTTCGTTGCAAGTTAACAGTGGTGGTGTTGCAGGTGTGGGCAGGAGTTGGTGCACTAATGAGATGTATGCAGTAAAAAAAAGGTTAACCTAAAAGATATTCTTAACCCAGGAAATATAACTGAAGAAAAACATAATTGGCGTTCGATATACTGCAATCCCTATACATATATATTTTCTTTTTGCCGCTAAAGTACTTACTAAATTAAGTACTTCACTTTGCTATAACTCTAGTTATGAATGGTTTAACTTCGGTCATCCATAAACATATTTGTAAGGTGGACTTTTGTCTCAATAACTTTGCATCAACTGAGTTCTTTATTTATTTTTTGTCAAAATTCCTCTGAATAAATAGAGAAGAAAATCATCAATGAGCTAAAACATGAAGTCAGTGGTGTGATTCAAATAAATAAAAACTGGATTACGTCTTGTGTATTTTTGTATTCACCTTGATGATCATTAACTTCTTCCCTGCTGTTAATATCACTCTTAACTTATCAACCATAATTTTACCAACATCGGAAACATGAGGAACTTGTATCTTTTTCTCTTTTTTCCCCCCTCTGACTGTTGACTTTTTAACCAGGGCAAAGGAAATAAAGGACGACAAAAGAGGCAGAGACGACGCCTGGTAAATGTCCTTAAAGGGTGTCAAACTAAACATGGAAACTGAACTTACCTTTTCTTTTAAACTGACCAAAAACAAAGAAATTAGGGGTGTAGCTGATATTATCAGCCGAGTCAAAGCCAGCAGTGGCAGTTTTTGATGTGGCGCTATGGGGAAGACGCAAGTACTTGAGAATCGGTAAAAAAAAAAAACACGTGATGAACAAGTTTTCTGTAGTCTTAATGTATGTTCAGAAGTTGTAGTTGTCTTATATTTGATGCTGAGAATATGGAGACGTGGTCAGGTGCATTCTGCCTGCATGCAAAGCATTTTATCACCCTTAAAATCTCAGATAATAGATTTTTACCCTGCCTTCTGCTGGTGGCAAATAACCATTTCTAAACTTTTTTAAGAGGCTGTACTTTGATTAAAAAAAATAAAAAAGTTCCCAAAAATATTCTTAGTGTCATCTTGTCGTCTTCCCGTAGACGCTGTATGTTGCATTGTCCCGTCTCGTGAGCCGAATGAATCGTTACACCCCTAATGTCAACTAACACTTCTCGACCTACTAAACTCCAAAAACAAACTCTAACAGTTCTAACATAACATAAACCGACAAGAAATAACAGCTCCTTTAACTACATTTTAATAAATTAGGACTAAATAACTAATTCTAGTTATAACACCCTCAATTAACAGTAGATTTTATGGATGATGCCTCTGCAATATGGAGCATGTGTCTGTTTTAATATCTATGTGCTTCCAATGAAAATGTTGACTTAATCGGTGGATTGCTCTGTGATTTCTTGGCTTTGTTCTCCTCAATCACACAACTGATGTAAATGTTGATAATTGCAACTTTTCTCTTAAGATGAATAACGAGCACAAGCAAAAGGAAGAGGAAAACGAGGACTTCTATGACGATGAAGAATATACTTATGAATACGAGGTAGGCAGTGGTTGCACCAAATTAGTAATTCAGTCTCGGTTGGGAGCTTTCTCTTAAATGTGATGTTGATGACGTGGATTATCTTACAGATTCAAGCTCGGGGGATATAGAGGCTTCCCCCCCCCCCTCCAGTTATCTCTGGGGACTCAAAGATATCTGTGCTCACACAAATACTGGAAAGCGTTGATTAATGACACACCCACTACCTGAATTTAATCATTAGGGTTGAATTAGTTTGTCAGTGCAGCTCGCTGCATCTGCTGTGTATGTTTTGCACCAAGGATGTGCATGTTTTAAAAGTTATGATGAAAGAATTTTTTGTTTGTTTCTTTGAAACAGGAAGAACTTTTCCCAGACGAACCTACAGTCTCTCTGGAGAGGACAGGGAAGGGAGAGGTAAATTTGCTTCAAACAGAATGCTCTCATCTGTGTCAGCTGGACTGGGTATAAACGTCATGATTCATTTTTAATGTAAAATATGCTCAATGCTTTTTTTTGCATGCGGCTTGAAGCCTAAATAGATGAATTCCCAAGTCCTGTGTATGAAAACAAAGCACGATTGAAACAATAGACAATATAACTCTTATATTTAATTATGTTCTTTGAATCATCTTTGCAGGAGGAACAGCTATTCACACAAAGTCCAGACCCGTTTGAAACCTCCAGTCGTCCTCTAGCCACCGTCAGAGAAACCGATGCACAGGTAACTGCTCATTATGGATGGCATACTGTGTCATTTTAGCTTGGTCAGCATGCACAAGGACACATCCATAAAATGAAAGTTATCTTTTTGTTCCAATGAAAACCCCCTTATAGGAATATATTATTTTGTTTTTCCCCTCTGATGTAGTTGAGGGATGTCCCCTGAGTGTTGTTCAGAGAAAGTTAGTTTGCTCTCTGGAAAGTTTTTCCCACTCTTGTAAGAGGGTCAGTCAAAAAAAAACCCCAAAAAAAACATGTGTGTTGGTAAAAACATTATTTTGTGTAAAGCGTTAAAACTCCTTGAACTCATCAGTCTTCCCTCTAGTCAACTTCCCTGATCTTTGCTGAAGAAAGCATCGACGTAATATGATGCTGCCACAACCATGCTTCACACTGGGAATCTAAGAAGGATGATGCGCTTTAGTTTTTTGAAAAGAACACTTATTCCAGATATTGTCTTTGTCCCTTACATTGCTTGTGGGAGGCCGCAGCAGGACTTTCAACAACGGCTCTCCTTGCAAATCCTAGGTGCTACCAGTGCTACTTTTTAATTGTCTGACTAAAATGTCAATAAAATACATTGAACCTCCTGAATATAATGTGACAAGATATGAAAGTTTAAGGGGTCTGGATCCCTTGTATTGCTGTTGCTGTCTCTTAAAGAAATGCATGTATGGACTTTCAATTACCTTCATGTACTATTGTGGATGAATGGTTTCGTGTGTCTGTATCCTAGATTGTAGAACGACTTGACTTAGAATTCAGCCCTAAAGACTTATGACTTGTACTTGTGTTCTAGGACTTGAGTCTCTTAATCTTTCCGTCTCATGTAATCAGAAATGAAGGCAAGTTGCCATTCGCTTAGCCTATTGCGTCATTGCAAGGTTACTTTCAGTTGAGAATATAAACAAAAGCACTTCCTGTTCTCTTTGACCTTCTCTCTCATTTGCCTTTCTCAGCATGCTACACACCAAAACTTCATACTTATCACAGCTATATATTTTATGACACTATCAATGAAAACTATGCAGCCACCAGTTACAGGATGATGCTCTGCTGCATCTCTTCTTTATACCTGGGAGGGATTGAAATTAAAGCATGTTTGTAATGCTCCTTTTCAATTTTGTTCCCCTCAGATTATCACAACCACCACTTCACCTTCTTCATCTCTGGATAGCGTAGATAAGGTAAGTAGGGAAGCTCGCCGTTTCATTATTCATTCTTGTCCTCCACCAAGCAGGAAGCTGTTAAAAGAGATGTCTATTTAAGCCTCTGTTTCTCAGAAGCATTACATAAAACCTTAAGGTTTGAGAAGGAAAATGGGCAAATTAGGATCGATTAGATCCTGATGTGACTTACTTTTGCTTAAATTGCAAAATAGGCTTTTGGGCTTGAATGGTGTGGGCCTTTTTAGTTGTAATTGCAACATTTTTACTCGGTATGGTGCTTCACTTTTGTGCTGTCGCATTCACATCCAAATTTTAAGTTTGCTCTGCTTGTACACCCAGGATGAGGTGACACTGCCCACTCCTCTGGTAGTAACAGGAGAATCGGATGAGGTACAGTTTCTATTTTTAATCTTATCGACATATATTTCACCTGGATGTCTCTTCAATCTTTGCATGCCTTGGAATGCAAAACTTTCTTTCATACAATGATTTGCAAAACTGTTAGTGCTGCTTGAACATTTGACATTTTTACAAACCAATGTGATTTATTTAGAATTTATGTAATGAACCATCGAAAGTAGTGGGTAATTCTGAAGTGAAAGGCAAACTAAAAAAAGTGAAAGGTGCTATTTTTTTGTTGAAAACTTAAGTGCAGCAAAATACATTTAGCAGTTACCTACTTGGTATGTAGAGTTCATTGGTGTGTAATCTAGCATCATGAAGACCAAGGAACACATCAGTATTTGTAATAAATTTTAAAAATTCTGTTTTCTGACACTTCATTATTATGTGCTACTTTGTTGTCATTGCCTCCACATAGAACTAAATAAATATACATTGGTGGTTTGTTTTTTCGAACATGTCAAAATGTGGAAAAACTTGGGTTTTGCTAGATACTAACACCAGAGACATGTGGGATTGCTAAATATTTCACCAGTTTAAACAGTGCGCATATCCATGTATTTAGTAACAATGCACAAATGTTTACCATAGGACAAGATAGTATTTTGAGCAGCATGCATTTAGTGTAATTTGTTTGAGAGCTTGCTTGACTTGGAAATGGCGCAAAACTGTAAAATGTAGAGCTTATAGAAAATTCATATCTTATCATTTTAGTTTAAAAAAATCCTGAGTTCCTTTTAATACTTCTCTCTCTCATTTCTTTAAACAGGAAATCTCTTAATTCCCCAGAGACTACAAACTATAAAACTAGTCACTGGTGAAGATTCCTGAACCTGAGCAACATTTCACAAGCGGGGACTCCTTTCCATACAGAGACAATGATCCAAATCTATGGCCTTAAAAAAGGGTCTATTTTTTGAAAAAGAACATTTTAGTGGAGAAAACTTAATCTATTCAGTTAATCCAGCATAACCTCCCTTTCTTAGCCTTTTTAGACTCCAAATATATTTATTCCAATGGCTTTTAGTAATTTAGTTTTCTCTTTCCCCCGCGCTGACAATTTCAAATATTTTTTTCAGAATTAAAAAAATATATATATTTATTGAAACGGGGAGGGGGGGGGAGAATGTTGCTTCTCTAATTTTCCAAAAGTGTTTAAATAAAAATGACAAAAGTGTGTTTTGAGCAGTTATGTAGATAGATTCAGCACTGTTTCCACTGGTGAAAGTTGTCTGTCATTACTTTGTGTGTCTTTAACATCCATGTGCATGTATTTTTAAGTAAAAATATTTAATACTATGAGCCAGTCTCTGTCTTTTTTTTTTACTTTATTGATTATTGTAGAAATCCACCACACACAAAAACAAAATAAGTCGTGAAAAAAATAGGGCTCCAAATAACATGTATCTTAGGGTATTTACAAATATCTGTTTAACCATACATTATCAAGAAAACTGTCTGGAATTGCAGGAGATTAAGAACAAACAGTAACATGTCCGAAGGCTTCATCTACAAAACACAAAAATCAATTAGATTTCTTTTAGTTAGGCATCTGTTCAGGTTTTATTGAGCCACATTAAAGTTTTCCAGACAGATGCCAAGGCTCCTGGAATCATGTTCTTTGGATAGACGAGCCTAGAATTTAATCATTCGGACGACAGAAGTATGGAGACTCCCTACAACTTTCTAAAAAAAGAATATAAAAGCTGTGAGGCACAGAGTTAAACTTGCCATGCTTTACGGCCTCAATGATTTCAAACATGCATTGTCCTTGAGGGGAAAAAAATACGATGCAGCAGAAGTGGATCCTGGAAGTTGTCGTTAACCCAAAATCATAACGGTAAATCTACCACAGCCTGAGTGACTAATTGGGAAAAGTAAATTTATGCACCAGGTTGAAGATTTCATCCCATTGAGATGCTGTGGGGTGACTGGAAACGTGCAGGAAGCGCCTCAAACTTCTCAGCTGAAACGTGGAACAAACTTAAGTTTTTATTTGCAAAATTTTCTTTTCCAAAGATAACCAAGAAAGAATTGTGAACATTTCTGAATAATGAACCAAGTATGAAATGAAGTGCACCGATTTATTTTTTCACATCACTTCAATATGAAGTTTGCTTATTAAAGGTTTTGGTCACATTACAGGCGCCTCAACTTCAAACCAGAGTGAAAAGAGACGCCTTTTGGCATGATTCAACGGTAAGGTTCAGCTGGTTCTGTACAACGAAATAAAAGATAAATGAAAGTTATTAATAGTTGAACAACAGCAATGGCTTTGATTTGCAGATATTTATGCCTGGTGCTCCAGGTGGAAGAATTCGGACGAAGGAAATGCAAGAAGTAATTTTTTCATCTTGTTCTGCCTTTAAAAAATTCATAGTTTCAAACATGAAAATGCAATTTCCTGGTCACTGTGGAACAAGAATAAGATTCTCCACCTATTTTAATTCCAGAATCCGTCCTCTGGAGCTCAAGGTTACAGCAGCTGGAGGGTAAGTGTGTGATCAGCAAGGCATCACTCAACTGGTTTCTGAATTACTTTTATTTATAAATGCATTGCTTTCTGCTTTTCTAGAGACGAAAGCTCAACAATCTCAAAGCTCAGGCACATGCAAGTAGGGAGAGGCAAGAAACGGGAGAGAAGGGGATATACAGTGATGCAAATACAGAGACGATGTTTGGAGCTGATGATCTGACCGAGGGAGTAACTGTAGCAGAACCAGATGCCGACCCTGATCCGGTCTACGAGGTGGAGGAGGAGAGGAGTGGCGACTACGACTGGGAGACGGAGGAAGATGATGTCGATCGCGAGAGAGAAACCGAAGAGGAGCTGGAGAGGCAGCGAGAGGAGGAGAGGCTGGAAATGGAGAGGGAAAGAGAGGAGCTGGAGAAGGAGAGGGAGGCCGAACGTGAGACGGAGAGAGAGAAGATGGAAGAGGAGAAAGATGTGGAGGGGGAGAGAACAGAACAGGAAGTAGAGAGAGACTATGAGAGGGAGAGGGAGGAGTGGGAACGGCGGAGGGCGGAGATGGAGAGGGAAAGAGGGGGAGGTTACAGTGAAGAAACTGGACAGCCATACCCATATCCTCCACAGTACTTTTTTCTGAAGGTAAGAACCCAAAGGTGACTCACCTAAGTACACTAATATATTCACTCTGCGAATAATAAGAAAAGTTTGTGTACAAGTAGTCATTTGTGGAAACTCGTCCCATTAAACATTATTTTTATCACAAAATGTAACAAAGCACATGGGCCACATACAATGCAACACATAACTGGACTCTTCTTTTTCTGTTTAACCAAGATGCAACAGGTGCTGTTCACACTAATGATTCAAATGAGGCCTGCTTCTCAATCAAAATCAAAAAGTTCACCCAGTAAACATTTATGTAGAAAAAACAGCTGAAGCAAAACATCAGATTGTTTCTAGACCAACAATCTCATTTTTATCTCGGCTATCTAATTTGTTGCTCAACTGGTTAATGTAATTAGTCTAATTAAAAATCATTTCCCCAGTTTCCTGCACAATATATTTAGTCCCAGTAGTGATATTTTAATCGCAGGGCATTGCTTTGAAGGCGATATTAATCATACCAAGGCATAATTTTGAATGTGTTGTGCATGTTTAAAATGAAAAGATTTAGTTAATAATTTACATTATTAATATTTCTGTGACAGGGGCAGCCAGGCGAGAATGGAAAACCGGGACCAAAGGTGACTACTGGTTTATTTTAAGATTAAAACAACATTAAGGATAACCTATAACGCAAAACATAATGTATAAATGCTTATAAGTGTCCAAGTCTTACAGGTTTAAAAGTGAAGCAGATTTATTTCTGTTGACTTAATTGGCCTTTTCCACTCAACAAAGCAGCAAAGTTTTAAACTATATGCATAACTTTGACCCTGTGCACATTTTGTTGTATTTTTCTGGAAGAACATTTTAAAATCATAATTTGAGGCCAGAAATTATGACTCTAGGTATTCAGTCATCTGAAGATCAGTGAACCTAAAACATTATGAAAATACATTTTCTAGAAAACGTCCTTTCGATTTAGCTCGTGGTTCTGTTTTGTCTTTTTGCCTGATCGTTGTGAACGACCGTTAATGTGAGACAGAGTTCAGCTGCATCCTGCAGAAAACTGCTTCCTGTCCCCAGAAGCGTCTTTTCTATTTTCTGATTACTAACCGCACTGATGTTGCGTTGATTGACATTATGTAAAAGAAAAATGACAGTTCATCAGGTGGCAGTTGGGGGATATTTTAATCAAGACCAATTTAAAGAGCCATCACTGCCCTCCCTGCACCCACAGAGATGGTCTAATTTAGCAATGCATTGTCTTTTCAGGGTTAATGGCTTTGACATTATGTGTTACACATACAAATACGTTATCAAGGCTCTCTATTTTTACATTTCTATGTTTGCAATTAAACCTAGTTAATTTGAATCATGTTTAAAAGAGAGTCAATTTCTCTAGGATTTTATGTGATGGACCAACACCAAGTATTATATAAGTGGAAGAGTAAATAAAATGTTGAAGTTCTACTTACTCGCCCCCATTCCGTTCAATCTGCAGTATGTTTTGTTGGTCTTTCCCATAAAATAAATACAGTCAGGTTTGTGGATAAAATAAAACTTCAAGGAGGGGGGAAGTGAATAGTTTTTCAGTTGAGTCATTGTTGTTATCGCACTGAAATCAGCATTGTCATCATCATGGGAGCGCAAAGCAAGGTCAACATTTGCTGAATGAAATGTGCCACCAGTTCATAAAAATATCATGGCTTGCCCCGCTGCCGATCCACACGGCATCAGTAAATGACATCAGAGCTCGGGGAGAGCGTCTCTCCCGTCTCGCCTGTCAGTAACGCCATTCGAATCCGGGCCTTTGATGTCTCCTCTGCTCTATTTCTGTACGACTCTGAGAGAGATTAAAGCAGGCATTAATAATTCCCCTTGTTAAACATGCTGACAACCCTTGTTTTTTTTTTTTGTTTTTTTTTATGTGAAATTCCTCTGCGTTTGCTTATTTGGCTACTGTAAAAAAGTTACCCTCAATTTATTTCCCTAACTATGATGTTCTAATGTTTTTTTGTTTTGTTTTTTTAGGGGGAAATTGGTGAAAAAGGACAAAAGGTAAAGTTGTTAAAAATTGTAACCCACTATGTTTAGATGATGCATATTCAGCTGACTTTTTTTTTTTTTTTTTTTTT
>NW_015114716.1:61297-69184 GCF_001443285.1 Poecilia latipinna | reverse complement strand
AAAAAATTTACCCCCCATTTTTTAATGATTTATTTTTTGTTTGTTTTTTTTTTTTTTTTTTTTTTTTTTTTTTAGGGTGAGCCAGGTATTGGGCATAGAGGGCCAGAGGGCCAAGCTGGTCCCCCAGGACAAAAGGTGAAATTTCCCTCCTTATTAAAAAGAAAATAAACAAATATTATACCAGCAATTAACTGATAGCTTACTTATAAATTCTTGGAAAACCAATCAGTCCCTGCAGTCTTCTTTAACATTAATTTTAATTGACTTTGTTTCTCATTGCAGTTTTAATCCAGGGAATTAATTGGTCCTGTGACTCACCCCCGCATTTAAATCTGTGCTTGAGCTTTTCCTTTGCGAGAACGACTTGAACCGAAAGCAATTATTCAAATGTGATAAAAGAGCCGAATAATCGCATTTCATTGAACAAGTGCCTACCTGAGTGTGTGTTCTTTCAAACTTTCAGTTCTTCTCGGCGTTTTATTTTTTTTAAACACGCCTCAAATTGTCGCCTCAGGGTGAGCCGGGTGAGCCAGGACCTCCAGGAGCGCAAGGCATCCAGGGTATTAATGGAAACGCAGGAATACAGGGTATCCCAGGACTCAAGGGGCCTCCTGGAGATCCAGGAGAGCCAGGCAGAGAGGTAAACAATTATATATTAAGCTTCAAAAACACTTCAGAGAAATTCAATATTCTCTTTCATTCCGGAATGAAATTGGCTCGAACATAGAAAAATACAAAAAAACATGGAAAGAGTTCTTCTGTTAAAGCTTTGTGTGTTGATGTAGGGTGAACGGGGTAAAAGAGGGAAGAATGGATCGACTGGACCCCCAGGACCCAGAGGTGCACCAGGACCTGATGTATGAAGAAACTTTCCTTTTTCTAATTTCTGTCTGTTACGCTAACTTTAGTCATTACAAACAAACAAACCTTGTGTTTATCAGTTGTGATTTATTATCGATTTTAACAATAACAAAAAACTAAAGTTGCACAATTAAAGCTGACAAAACATTCATTAAAGACTTTGGGGGGGATGAAATTTAGGAATTAAAAAGTTCCAGACGATGCTAAAAGGTCTTGACTGCCAGTCGAGACCAAGAGCTTCATCTCATTTGGGTTCCATGCAGTGACTTGAAACGGTCAAGAAACTCCCCAAACATTTTCCAGCTAAAAGTGAAGACTGGGGCAAACTTTCCTTTGACTGGTTTTGAAGACCGGCAGATGGCAACAAGAATCATCTCAGTGATGCTGTTTCAGACTAAGACTTGAACTTGCATTTTGTTTTAGGTAGAATCACATTCATTCTGTGAACAACACAACCTTACTTGTTGTTTAAGGGCAATAAAATCACTTTATTTAAACAAGGTTAAACATTAATATGAGAACGTTTCTTACTGCAAGGATGAACTTTGAATAGGATATTCTTATAGATTTGTTTTCATGTGAAATCACCACTTTTTAAAGGAACATTTCAGCCTTTTCACACTGTTTCGTCTGACTGCTTGCCTGAACAGAACCAAATTTACCATCTTCTCTTTGAAGGGTCTTCCTGGAGTACCTGGTGTCAAAGGAGAAAAGGTAACAACAGTGATCTAGACTTTTTTTTTTTTTTTTTGTCTTGCACATAATGAATAAATTTATGGCGTGTTCGATTGCTGAAGTCTTAAAAACTATAAATATATCGAGCAAACAAAACATCTCAAATGCGCCAAAATATTTCATCAGGGTGACAGCATTCCAGGTCAGCCCGGTGCCAGAGGAGTTCCTGGTCCACCAGGCAGACAGGTGAGCTCTCTGCATCATCTCAAGATCTATTTTTGATGTGTTTATATAAGTTTAACTTGACATAGTTAGTGCTTTATGAGATATTTTTCTTTTCAGGGCGAAAGGGGAACCGCAGGTGTTAAAGGAAGCCCCGGTCATATTGTGAGAAACTTCTTTCTTCTTTGTGACACAAATATCTAATCAATCTGTTAGATTTTAATTTTATTTTGTTTTTCCAATTCTTCAACCAGGGTTCAAAAGGCTTACGTGGCAACAAAGGAGAAAAGGTGAGAGACATTACCTGATATTAATTTAAAGATTTTTAAAATGATACGTTCGTGGCTGACATTTTGTGTTAATGCATGTTGGCAAAGATGGATATTTTTATAGTCATTACTTTTATCAAATTCAGTATTTCTGCTTTATTACATAAAGTGCTCAGTGGGTTCAGATGTTTGTCTTGTGATTAAAAAAAAAATACCTGAGAAAATAAAGCAGAAAAAGTTTAATCCAAGAACCAAAACTAAGTTAAAGACAAAATCCCATAAACCACGATGGATGTATCAAAAGGAATCACTCAAAATAGATATATAAATAAATAAAACTGCTACCATGTAGCTTAAACTTTCTCCTTATGGATTATGGAGCATTTTGGTGTTGAAAGGTAAAGTAGCTGCTTAATGATGCTGCAGATAAACCCTTATGTTGTCTTAATTTACACTGAATTTGTCACCTTAATGCTGACAGAGGATATAAGGAGGATGTTTCCATTGTCATTATGACACTGATATCACTGAGGCAAGATGACGGATTAAGACTCATTTCCTGATTGAAATATGGGCATGTTGTGGAAAAGCTATTAGATATGTTGATGTTTTACAAGATCTGGATTTATTTTCAGCTCCAATGACTCAACTGCTATTTGATTCCATCAACAAAAAAAGAAAAAAAACTATGTAGGTATGCAGAAGACTTGCTTTATCTGTAAAGTCGGGTCAGAATGAAAAATGCTTCATTTCTCTTTGTCTTGTTCGTCGCTGCAGGGCAGGTTCTGTTGTCTCATTTTAAGTTAAGAGTCTCATCTGGAGCCGTTCAAAACCGTCGACCTAATAATATATTCCTACTGCATTTTTTTCCCCCTCTAACTCAAAGACCAGAGTAACCTGCAGATATTTTTCCCTTCCAAATATTTAAGTAAAATATGACTCAAAGATAACATTGACACGATTTCTCTATTAAATCTAAACACAAAGGCCTGGGAATGTACTCACAAGGCCAAAAGTTATGTTTTATTGTCTTCATCTTTTTTTGGCGGTCATCTGCTCATGTATTTATTTTCTCTCTAGACTTCAGTGAGCGATTCTGTCAATGATTGTAGGAATTATTTGAGAGTCTTTTGAGGTTTGTCAGTGGTAGATTGCATGTTTGACGATGCTGAATTTTGCTTTCCGGCAGCAAAGAGTCATGAAATGTGAAACATCTATTGACATTTCGGATGAAAATGATTGCATTTCGGAATATGCGAGTCACAGCTCCGCTTCTTTTCAGGGAGACCGCGGCGTACCTGGACTCAGAGGAGAGAGAGTATGACATTTACACACACTGCATCCCGTTTCAGTTGAAATTTTAAAGAGGCTTCGCCTTCATATTCCAAAAACAAAACAGTTTGCATGATGTATATTTATTTTT
Source organism: Poecilia latipinna (assembly GCF_001443285.1). Lineage (NCBI taxonomy): Eukaryota > Metazoa > Chordata > Actinopteri > Cyprinodontiformes > Poeciliidae > Poecilia > Poecilia latipinna. The sequence continues at coordinate 65,734 of NW_015114716.1, read as the reverse complement.
TTTGCCCAAATCCATTTTTTTTTACAGTTTTTATTTCTGACATGACTTCACAAATTAATACCATTCTGCAGGGGAGCGTACTTCAGATTCAAGGGCCTCGCGGGTTCAAGGGCTCCAAAGGGGATGCGGTGAGATCCTCTTTATAGTGTAGGCCTTTCTTCTGTTGCAAAGCAAATTAAATTGTGTTTGAAGTATTTTCAAGGTTGTTTTCAATTCTGTAGAACAGCTCATGGCACACTTTAGAGTTTGCAGACCTTTAGTTTAATCCTTATGTAGAAAAAAAGGCTGTGACTTCACAACGTTTTTTCTGCAAAATGAAGAAAACAGTGTTTTCAAGAATACGACAAATTTATTAGCCAGAATTCCTCTGACTGGTCTTCTGCTAATGTATGCGGTTTGTGTTCAGATGATCCATAATTGAAAGAAAGAATCCATTACGTTTATTCAGGCAGCATCCTGAAAGAAAGACATATGTTTTACTTATTTATAAGTAACATGCATGTTCCAGTACTTACATTCAGAAAAACATGTGTAAATCTACTTACTAGGGGGGAACAAAATCGTATTAAAATAACTACAAAGAAGGTATTGGAAATTTTGTTTTAGGGGGAGAGGGGTCTACCAGGTTTTGACGGGGATAAAGGAGAGAAGGGTGAGGACGGTCCTCCAGGAGTGAAGGTAACAAATTAAGTTTCACTCTCAGTGGCTGAATTCTGACTACTTGTCACATAAACGCATTTTTGATCAATGTGATCAGGGCCTTAAAGGGGATGCGGGCACTAAAGGGGCGCTGGGCCGATTTGGAGCACGAGGGCCGGTGGGCCAGAAAGTAAGCATGACATGCAGCAAACATGAGATTCAGTGGGCATTGCTGTTTGACAGCGCTGTGATAAAGATGGTCGCAATTTTTCATAGGGGGAACCTGGAGAGCCGGGGCTGAATGGAGAGATGGTAACAAATCAGTAGTAATTTCTAAATCTTCAACTGGTAGAATAAGTCTGTCTTAACAGAGTTATTGACCTGAAGTTAATTAAGTGATGATGTGCAATACCTCCAGTTTTTTATTCATTCTAGGGGCTCAATGGACAGCATGGGGTGGACGGGGAAAAAGGCGACAAAGGAGATGTTGGACTTCAAGGCATGCAGGGTGATCAGGTACTATCAAACAAAAGTACTAAACTTGAATAAAACCACTGCTATCATGCTGTTGGCTTCTCATTAGAATCCCTATGTGAATTTAAAAATGTGCGTTACGAGTTATATGTTGGACATTAATTGCAATTCCTTTTAATGCAAACGAAATATTGACAAGTTTTGGTCTCACAATTCTTGCTAAAGATTATTGCAGTATGACATTTTATAGATGTGGATTAAATAGATGTAGCCTCTTATTACTGTTGTGTATCGGATTAATCTGTTTTTCACAGGGCGATCCAGGAGAACCTGGCCTACCGGGAGAAATGGGGGAGAAGGGAGAAAAGGTTTAGACATTCGTTATGTGTTTGTAGTTCTCTTTCCTGTTTCCTGGTGTGATTGAGTTTCCAGTTTGCCTCAACCTTTCCCAGGGTTTCAGAGGGTTTCCTGGACGCACCGGTAATCCCGGGCTAGACGGCGAAAAGGTTAGCTTTAGCTTTATGATTCTCGTGATATCAAAGACTAAACTGTGTCGTAGGAAATCAAAATGTGGAAAAGTTCATGTGACTTTTTCACATTTTGTCACTATAACTAGAAACTTTTTGGGGGGATTGTGTGTGATTGTCTGGGTGTGGCTGAATGCATTTTATTGATTAGCATTAAAAAAAAATAGAACCAGGTATCTTATCTTCAACTTAATAATTATGCTCTGCTTTGTGCTCATCTGTCACATAAAAATCCCAATAAGATACATTTGGGTTTGTAGCTGAAATGTAACGTATGAAACGGTTCAAGCAGCAAATATTTAATCTCCTAAACAGGGAGATCCAGGTGTGCCTGGCAGTGCAGGTTTACCAGGACTTAATGGACTCACAGGACGCAAGGTGGACATACAAATCCACTCATATTTCCACTCAACAGCATTTCAAGAGATGCACACTCATTTTTCCTATATGTATAAAATCTTAGGGGGACAAAGGAATTGGAGGGACCAATGGTGCCGATGGTGACCCAGGAGAGAAAGGGGATAAGGTTTGCAAATTTAATGTAACGTCACACTGGATACATATTTACAGTTTTCTGTAACATCGTGTAACAACCTCTATTAAACACCACACATCAATTCTTTTGCCCAATTTAGGGTGCTGCAGGTTTCCCTGGATTTCCGGGCTTCAAGGGGTCAGCTGGCAGTCCGGGACTAGATGGAGACGAGGGACCACCCGGAGCCCCAGGTCCTCGTGGGGATACAGGACCCAAGGTACTTTAACCCAGCTTTGGGGCTGTGTGGTTTGTGTTTTCATTCATTTAAACTGGTACTTTCTCGCAGTAAACTTAAGTATCATTTGGCCTGAACCGTGTATCGACACACGAGCCAACAGTGTCGCCCGGTTTTAAGTCGTGCATCACTTAGACAGCCTATTCTAGCCTGAGCTTAAACCCTTCTGTGTTTATAATTCTCATTTTCGAAAATGCAACCTTCACCTTAGATTGGGCTTTTTTTTTTCTTTTTTTTTGTGCTACATATCCCTAAATGTTTACTCATGACCATTTAACGGAAATTACAAAATATAACTCTCCCCCCCCCCCAAAAAAGAGAATCCAACAGAGTTTTATTATTTGAGTCAAACAGACTCTCTCCCAAATATTCTCATTTGCCAACTAAATTTCTCCACTTCATGTAAAAACACAACGGGGTGGACTGAAAGTGTGACACGGTGATGGGGACGAGCGGAGCTTGATTACAGTCATCATCGTGCCTTCGTGAGGGAACGACAGCGTGTGCTAGGCGTGCCGGGGCTCTGAAGACAGCGGAGACACGTCCCAAATTAACACACACACACACACACACACACGCATATAGAGATCTATTCTTGTCTGCACCCTTCAAGTAATATCTTACTCAATTACATCCTTTCAGCAACAATTACCGGACTTTCCGTGTTAACGCAGAGTGGCTTGAAAATACTGATGAGGATATTCCAAAGGTGCATCTAAACTGATCCGTCTTTCACAAGTGTGAAGCGGTTCTGCATTTGACTGGGTGTCATGGGTTTTGTCTTGCGGGGAGGCTTTGTTTAAAAGATACATTTTCCTTTTCGTACTTTTACCAAACAGGGTGAGCGGGGCAGGAGAGGCAAAACGAGGCCATGCCAGAGGGGGGTACCAGGAACCCAAGGAATGCGAGGAGAAACTGTGAGATCTATACTTGAAAGTTGTTTGTTGGTTCCTTATATCAGCGGTTTATCCGGCTTTGGGCCCAAAGCGATCTACTGAGAGTTCTAGTTATGCCTTTCAAAAAGCATAAAGATAACTAAAAATATTCTCTTTTTCCTTTTTTTTTTTTTTTTACTAAAGAGTTTTGTGTAGATAACATTTTATTTTTACACTTCATTTTTGAAAAGCTAAGAACAACCAGTATATTATCATATTTTTGCTACTAAATTTGTGTAGTGGTCAAAGAAATGGTTGCAATGCCTATTTTACTAGTCATGTTTGATTTAGCATGGGAACTTGATTTAAATTTAGTTTGTGTTATGTAAAAGTATCCCTTAGTGTTGCTGCTGCAACTGCTTGGAATGGCTGAAAATAGGTTAGAAATGTTTGTTTTTGGGGGGAAAAAAAAAATCATAATATTTTTTGTATGTACAACTGTGCCATTTTAGTGTTTATGTGACATTCTGGAAATCCCTAAAGTGAAAGTGCTCATGTTTTGTTACCACCAGGGTTCAGAGGGTATGGAAGGAGCAAAGGGGGATAAAGGAGAACCTGGACTATCAGTATGTCAGCTGAATATTTCCATTTGTATTTTTTTTAAAACCTTTTTGAATAACTGACCACCTAAGTGCTGCTTTTATCTTTGTGAAGGCTGAAGAAGTGAAGGAGCTCGTCAACCAGGAGGTGGTTGAAAAGTGCGGTAAGAGGCTGCACGGCGCCGAAGCCATGCTTTATGCATTTACTTCACTCTGTATTTTGTCCAAAACTGAATAAACATGTTCTTTCAGGGAGGTCTACGTATTCTGACAGTGTCTGTGTGCATGTTGGTGTGTGTGCGAGCGTGTGTGTGTGTGTGTGTGGCTATTTGCTGTCGAGCTCCTGTGGCAGCAACATGGCACCCCTGTGCGTTGAGCCATCTGTTATGTTCTCTCAGAGGAACACACACCATGGTGCCAGTAACAGTAAAGCCATTCACAAAGACGCGACTACGATTAAGAGGGACACCTCCCCCCCCCCCAAAAAAAAAAAAATTTTTTCCCCCAAAAAAAAACCCCAAATTTTTTTTTTACTTTTTTTTTTTTTCCCAAC
>NW_015114716.1:46735-58350 GCF_001443285.1 Poecilia latipinna | reverse complement strand
AACACACAACATGAGCCTATAAACATAAAAGCCATTACCAAAACTCCACTTCTAATTAAGAGGGACCCCCCCCCCCCCCCCAAAAAAAAAAAAATCTGTTCACCCACAAGACAACCGCGACATTTTCTTGTCAACTTTTATGTTTTCACACCACAGTTTTTCTACCCAAGAGATGTTCAGGATTAAAAATGTTCTGTTGCTTGATTGTGTCACTTTTTTGTTTTGTTTTTTTCAGGGCTGGAGTACAAGTTTATGGTAAAGTCTGTGGACCCGGACGCGTCGTTCGTGGTAACTGGTGGCGAAACTACCAATAAGCCCAAAGATTTAGCAATAACCATCTCCACTGTAGCCGAACGTCGCAAAGAAAGGACGAGACACGACTTTCAAAAACAAGAATCCAGCAGCAGCATGGAAGAAATCCCAAGTACTCTTCCACTGAATCTGGAAGAAGCCAGGAGCTCACGAAATCACACTGGTAAGAAAAAAAAAAAAACTGCAACACAAATGTCAGCAGATTTGAACCCTCTGGCCAAGCTCACAGATTGCTCAGCTACAGTGTGACCAAAAGTGGGACTAAATGAGCACACAACTCAAACTTATGTGGAACAGCTGTGTGGTGGATGTTTAAAATGTCCTGTCTGTGGTTCCTTTTTTTTTTAACGGTGGAGGAGATTTTCAAGCAAATGGTATCATTAGTGCGCTCTGACTGGTTCTGATAACGTGAAGTACTTGAGCGTAGTTCGACTTAAAAATGGAAAATGCATCATGTGCGTGACATGTGTTTCAGAAATATAAATTACACTTTTTATTATGAAGTCACACTCCATGAAGCCAATTAATGAGAAAACATCCACAGGCAGAAATCAGTTCCTGCTTTATTTGTAATTCTAGCTTCAGGTAAAAAAAAAAAAAAAAAAATCAATATGCACTAACATGACTATGAATTCACATGAATGTATATTTAACATGTTATTCATGTGACCAATATTTCCATTCCATGGTAATTATGAAATTATACATGAAATTACATAACTATTGTTTTTAACCAGGATCTGCACTTTGTTCTTGCTTTACCACTGATAAGGTAACATGTCTAATGGTACGGCAATCAAATCACCTCAGTTGGGTTTCTCTTGCATAAATTTTGATGTTTGCACTTTGAAAAATCCACCCTCGGGCAAAAATCTGATCCAAGACTCGCCTACCCGACTGCCGCAATTGAAGGGTTTAAAATAATCCAGTGCAAAATTAAATCGGTGCAGTTTTTTTTTTTGACCGGTAATTTTTTGTTGTTCTCTCACTTCAATTTATTTTTTTTTTTAAAGGGTGCTAGAGGCTAAATCCAGAACATACGAGCCAGTACTACAAAGACATTGTGTAGATCAAAGCAGTTTCATGTTAGACTGCTTCATGAGCGATTGGGGGGGAAAAAATGTTGGTCTGTAGAAGAGTAAAGGAGAAACGGACCTCAAAAGATGTTTACCTTTTCCACAGCAACAGGTTGTTCTGCAAAGCATTCACTCTGAGTGACCAAAACACAAATGTGCATCAAGTTTTGCAGATTTTTATTTGCAATTTAAAAAAAAAAAGAAAAACAACAACAATGCACAATTTTCCTCCCAACCTAGAGTTATTCACTACTACATTGATGTTAATGTACTTTTTGCTCAGTAATCTAGTTGAATTTTATTGGGACCACCAAACAATTAATTTTGAAGTCTTAATTTACATTTCCCGAATACAGTTAGTAAATTTGTTTTGTTCTTTTCAGTACTACAAACTCCATCTCCCACCGTTTAAAAAAAAAAAAAAAAAAAAAAAAAAATTAAATGTTTGTCATTTTTGAAGGTTTCTTCAAAAACCTAAATATTAGCTGTGGATTCCCCCAGAACTTTAAGTTTAAAGTTTGCATAACAATGTTGAAAAATGAATGAAAGGACGCTCCACGACACCCTCATACGGCATTCAAATGAGTCCAAAATGCCGCCGGCGCTCATTAGGTGCTGGTCCAGAGAGAGTGGCTATGTGTTCGTCTTTGATGGCTGAGTTCAGCGCAATGTTCAGCTTCTGATTAGACGCATTTCTGTCTTTAGATTCTCACGAGGGATGGGCTGTGAAGTCGAGAGAGAGGAAGACAAGACGAGTGTCTGGATCTAAGGATGATGGTGAGTGGCATAGACTTCCAATTTTCTTCCTGTTTCAGCCAATTCCTTTGATTATTTGCTCAGTCTTTCTTTTTTTTTTTTTTTTACTTTAACCTTTTTTCATACATAAAAAAGAGCTGAAACAGTTTATGCTTTAATGTATGTGTGCTATTAAGTATCTGAACCTAAAAAATAATTTTCTACTTGTTGGCTCTTTGCTTTAAGTAAATACAGCGACAAATAGAGAACATGTCATGGGGTGCGATGTGAAAATTCATTCAACAGAATAAAAATTAACACATTTTAATAACCTACATAGCTACAACAATCATTTGCTTTATGGTCTCATTCTTATGTTCATTATAAAAGCAGTAGGTGTGCAATGAGGTTTTTAATTGACTTCTTCCAATTTGCTTATCTTTTTTTTTATATAATGACACAATTTGAAATTTTTACCTGGGATTGTATGTGAAACAACAATTACTGTACATGATGCTGAAGTTGGTTTCTAATTTGGCACTATTGGAAAATATTTTTCACATCTTGACTCTCTAAGAACTTGCATTCCCCAACTACTGAAATTTGTGAAACCCTAAAAAATGTGCTCTTGTATGTTTACATGTAAACCTGTGCAAAGACTTGTCTAAAGGTTGTTGGTGGGGTTGATGTCCCTTTGTCTGTTTAAAATCCAGTAGCCTGTCAATAAAAGATCTCTCACTAATGAACATATTGCATGAGGGTCATCCAATGTGGTTTTATTCTGAATTCTTCCACTACTTGTTCATGATAGAGCTGGTCTTCAGAGCTTATAGTCTTATTCTCTTAGCTGCTGAAGAAAAATTTAGAAAAATGTTTCCATATCCAGACTTCACTCTCTGCCCCAACTTTGTTTCCTTTCTTCCTTGTGTCTTCATTTTCTCCTTCCTCCCCCGCTACACTTTCTTTCTGTGTGTCTGCGAGTGTTTAAATATAAAAATAAATCCAAATGGAGTATGTAAATCGGTTAAATGTTTAAATGTACCTATATGGCAAGTCCCACATTTTTCTCCTCAAAATGATTATTCTTTACTTCACTTGTGCTTTCAGTGACAGATCACTGTTTGCTACCAATGTCAGAAGGAGCTTGTTCGGAATACGCTCTGGTCTGGTATTTCCACGGCCAATCGGGGGAATGCAGGCCTTTTGTATACGGCGGCTGTGGTGGCAACCAAAACCGATTCACATCTAAACAAGACTGTGAGAGTCTATGTGGAACAAAGAGCGGAGTTACAGAAACTCGGTCAGCTCTGACGGAGGACCTACCTTCAGACAGCTGATGCAGTGACGAAAATTCAGCTTTGGCGCGGTTCCTGTCCATAAGTGTGGTGTTACTGAAGATACACTGTTTTTGTTTTCTGTATTTCTTTTATTTATAGATTTTTTTTTTCTTTTTGTGAAAGCAGTTTGATTTCTGGACTTTTACCAGTGGACAGAAGTGAAATGTGAACAACAGTATGCTAGAGCCTGTACTTTTTCCTGTATTTGTTTTATTGGTGAAACTGACGTCGATTGAGTATTTTTTTTTTTTTTATGTGAATCTAATTAATGCTACTGATAAAAAAATAAAACTGTTTTTATGTGTGTGATTTTTACTACACCTGATTCCGCTTTCACCTCATTACTGCAGATCGCGGTCACCTTTCTCGAGCCCTACATGACGCAGTCTGCAAAAATACGAAGCCGGTGGCTGATTTCCTGCTGTCTCTGTCATCACCACATATGTCTGTTTGGTAGGGGGGTGTAGTGGGCCGGGCTGGGAGCCAGATGAGAGGCCAACAGGGGCCCAACCAATCTACATCATACAGTCTCGGCTGTGGCAGGGGATTCCAATGTGTGGGCGCTCATATAGGGCTGGCGCACATTAACTGGGACTTTTTCCCTCCTTTTTAAAAAGGCACATTAAACCACGGTGGGAAGGCGGAGATTGGAAAGTTGAGACATTATTTTAACTCTTCTGACACTGTTTCTGCAAGATGTCTGATTGGATGGGTCTTAGATTGATTTTAAAAGTAGAAAACATGACCAAGCTATCAGAAAATGCTTACATGAGCAATCACCCTCGGGCTTCCTTCGTGTTGGTCACGATTCTGCCCCCGTGATCTACTCCCACTCTCCAAAATGCTTTGCAAATATCCAACATGCAGTGCCTGGCAGAGGTACACTTAAACTTTTTCACATTTTGCCACATTGCATACACAAATGTTGACTCGTCATTGGGATGTTAAATGACTGACAAATGCAAGGTCAAACATAACTCTGAAGAGGAAAGAAATGTAGCTTTAGATCTGTAAAGCAGGGATGTCTGGTGTTCTGGGAGTTGACCAAATGTTGAGGTGGGTGGAGCTTTTCTTTGGGGTTGGGTGAGGCTGGTGAACAATTATGAACCTCCTGACAGATTTGTTTCATATTTTTACTATCTCACTGTAATTTAATTGCACCGAGATAAACGGGGAAACGATTCAACGGTAGAACAATCAGACATTTCTCATATAACTGACGGATTTGCATGAATCATCCCAAATAACACTTTTGTCATAAAAATGGTTAAAAATAATAGATCTTGTACAAGAACTTGCAAAGTATCTTTTATAACTGTAATGCAGAAGATGTAATACTGAAGAGGGCCATGCAAGTCAATTTTAGAGATCAACTGCAGGGAAGGGGAAGTGGGAGGACACTTAAGTCTTCAGTCACAGTGTGTAATCGAGCTGTGAATGCTTCAGTTCTTATGATTGAAAATAAATTAAGTTAATAAAAAGAATGGCTTTTATTCAGTCTTTGCTATCATTGGTTCTGTTATGTTTGTTTTGCCATCTTGTAGTTTAGTGTATAATTCTCTTCAAACTACAATTTGACAATGAAAAAAATTATTTTTTCTTTCTTTTTCTCCCCAACAGTTATTTTTGTTTTGACTTACTTTTTTGAGACTAACTCCTCATTTTGTTCAGTTCTTGCAATTACATTACCCACATTATGACTTTTTATGCCTTGCATTCACAGTGCCACACCTCCATCTGTTTACAAAAAAAACATTTTATTACATTGCTGTTTCTGCGATGCGATAAACACATCTTAATGCCTTTTTGCATTTGTTTGTAGCCTGAGCTTTTATGTGGGAATCCCTAGAGTTTTAATTCATAAATTAACTCTTGGTAAAATAAAAACAAACAAAAAAAAAAATAAGACCTTAGTCCTTGCCATAAGGATTTATAATCAAATTGGTTAAGAAAATGGTCTTTCTTCTCAACTTGAGCGATATAAAGAGTTGTCATACCTGAATTAACTTTGAACACCTGTTTATAATGAATAGCTTTAATGTTTTCTGTTGGAACTTTACATAGCAGAGCATAATTGTTTTAAATGTCTTTTAAGAAAAAAAAAATATATAAATTAACACATGTGAAATTATATACTTAACAAAAATGTGTGAAACAACTGAAAATATGTCTTATATTCTAGGTTCTTCAAAGTCGCCACCTTTTGCTATGATTACTGCTTCGCACACTCTTTGCATTCTCTTGATGAGCTTCAGTCACCTGAAATGGTCTTCCAACAGTCTTGAAGGAGTTCCCAGAGATTCTTAGCACTTGTTGGCCCTTTTGCCTTCACTCTGCTGTCCAGCTCACCCCAAACCATCTCGATTAGGTTCAGGTCCGGTGACTGTGGAGGCCAGGTCATCTGGCGCAGCACCCCATCACTCTCTTTGGTCAAATAGCCCTTACACAGCCTGGAGGTGTGTTTGGGGTCGTTGCCCTGTTGAAAAATAAATGATGGTCCAACTAAACGCAAACCAGGTGGAATAGCATGCCGCTGCAAGATGCTGTGGTAGCCATGCTGGTTCAGTATGCCTTCAATTTTGAATAAATCCCCAACAGTGTCACCAGCAAAGCACCCCCACACCATCACACCTCGTCCTTCATGCTTCACGGTGGGAACCAGGCATGTAGAGTCCATCTGTTCTCCTTTTCTGTGTCGCACAAAGACACGGTGGTTGGAACCAAAGATCTCAAATTTGGACTCATCAGACCAAAGCAGATTTCCACTGGTCTAATGTCCATTCCTTATGTTCTTTAGCCCAAATAAGTCTCTTCTGCTTGTTGCCTGTCCTTAGCAGTGGTTTCCTAGTAGCTATTCTACCATGAAGGCCTGATTCACACAGTCTCCTCTTAACAGTTGTTGCAGAGATGTGTCTTCTGCTAGAACTCTGTGTGGCATTGACTTGGTCTCTAATCTGAGCTGCTGTTAACCTGCAATTTCAGAGGCTGGTGACTTGAATGAATTTATCCTCCGCAGCAGAGGTGACTCTTGGTCTTCCTTTCCTGGGGCGCTCCTCATGTGAGCCAGTTTCTTTGTAGCGCTTGATGGTTTTTGCGACTGCACTTGGGGACACTTTCAAAGTTTTCCCAATTTTTCGGACTGACTGACCTTCATTTCTTAAAGTAATGATGGCCACTCGTTTTTCTTTACTTAGCTGCTTTTGTCTTGCCATAATACAAATTCTAACGCTCTATTCAGTAGGACTATCAGCTGTGTGTCCACCTGACTTCTGCACAACACAACTGATGGTCCCAACCCCATTTATAAGGCAAGAAATCCCACTTATTAACCTGACAGGGCACACCTGTGAAGTGAAAACCATTTCAGGTGACTACCTCTTGAAACTTATCAAGAGAATGCAGTGTGTGTGCAAAGCAGTAATCACAGCAAAAGGTTGCTACTTTGAAGAAACTAGAATATACGGCGTATTTTCAGTTGTTTTACACTTTTTTGTTTGGTACATATTTTCACATGTATTAATTCATAGTTTTGATGCCTTCAGTGTGAATCTACAATGTCAATAGTCATGAAAATAAAGGAAACTCATTGAATGAGTAGGTGTGTCCAAATGTTTGGTCTGTACTGTGTGTGTGTGTCTATATATAAATGTATATATATATATGTGTGTGTATATGTGTGTGTGAAAAGTTTGACATGTATTTGCTTTCTGTCCCACTTGTGCAGTTCTTTGGACAAACACTTTTTCCTGCAGTTGCATCAACAAAACTGTAATTGTAGCTCCTAAGTATCCTCTGCTCTACGCCATTCCATTGTAACTCTGCCTTAAACCAGTTCAGAGTTGTTCTCTTCTTGGACAATAAACCACCTCTGTTTGCCCAGCAATCCTAGAAACTAAAAGGAGATGAATAGAAAGCATACCACAGTTTGAAAATCGTATACTTCTTCATATATTTAAAAAGTACTCACTAGTTCCTCTTACATAAGTTTATAGTAAAATCCATCGAAATCTGTTGCTGTAACGTAAGACATTTTGGCTCAAAGGGAGCTCTCCGTGGTGCTGACGGGTTTAAAGCTTTCTCGTTTCAAAGTCGGGTTTTCTAAGTCGTGATGACGGCTGTCCATAAAAAGAGATTGCAACTTTTTTTATTTATTTATGTTTTTCCCCTCAACCACTACATCACTGCATGACGACCAATGGGACGGCTCGGAGAAAAACCAAAATGTCAAAGGAATGACGTTGTTGCTGGCGTAGGGCTGCAGTTTGAAGTATTCTACTAAATGGAATGGACAAGGAAGACACTCTGCCGGGCAGACAGACTGTGCGCACTGTTGATCTCCAAACACTGATAGTTTGTCGGGGTTTTGAAATTCAGAAATTGGCTGGAAGATTTCTGGTTGTTGGCTTCTCTTTCCAGGCTGGTTCCAAACCAAAAGAGTATTCTCTATCATAGGACAAGAGAGGTAAATACATGTTTGTTTTTTAGCATGCATTTGTGTTGGGGACCCATTTCTCTTCATCAGATTGGGGTTAACTTAAAACAAAACACTGTATTTCAAATACTGTTCGCACCAAAATGAAAACATTGGGTTGTTTCTCTTTATAAAGTGTCTTATATACTATTTTGAAGTAGAGAAATATTAGCTTTAACTAATTTCCATCCTCTAGGCTTCTTTTTTCTTCTTCTTTTCGTCCCAGAGGACACAGCATGCTGTCGTCCCTGAAGACTCTGCTGCTGCTCTCCGTCCTGTGCGCACCGACCTCCAGCCTGTGCCTGCGCCTCTACCAGAGCGGCTCCGACCTTCTGTGCAACGACCACATGGCTCTGGGGGTTCAAAGTGAGGAGAGCGAGCCGGGCTACTCCCCAGTGGATGCCTGGGCTTCCCTCCTGCAGTCCGCGGACTATCTCTCCTCATCCACCTCCTCGTCCTCTGCAGAGTCCAGTCGGGAAAAAAGGACTTCAAGTCCCGCAAACTACCGCTTCATGAGCCGGACGAAGCTCAGAGGGCAGATGCTCCGCAACAACATCAAAGGGGACCGGAGGAGCAGACTGACCCTGTCCCTGGATGTCCCAACCAACATCATGAATGTCCTCTTTGACGTGGCCAAAGCCAAGAACCTGCGCGCAAAAGCGGCGGAGAACGCGCGACTCCTGGCGCAGATTGGGCGGAGGAAATGAGAAAACACGGAGAAACTTTGACTCGGCAGAGAGCAATGACTAAATGTAATCAATAACTTTTTGTTTCCTCGAATAAACAACTTGTTTCTCTAGGGGAACATTAAAAATATCCACGCTAACAGGTGAAACCATGTCATAACCGCGGTGATTTCAATGTTCGTGAATTAACATCGTCTTTGTTGTACAAATCAAAGCACAGCGAGAAACCTGATATTTGACCTAACTGGATGGAACGGCGCTAAAGATGACTAAATTTAGTTTTAAAATACATCAAAGTGAACATTTGATATAGACTGAAGTATTTTTTTATTTTCCTTATGATGACGCTTAATTGGCCTAAATTACTTTTGATTTTAAATATTTCTTTTATTTTAATCTTATAGGATAAACATGAAAAATTCTTAGTTTTGCAGTTGAGAAGCACTATTTTATATGTTGCCATATGAGTAAAGTCACGTGATTAGCTTGGATATACGGGGTCTTATTTCCAGAAAACGATAATCTATCGATTGTTTTTTGTTTCTTTTTAGCTTTGTACACTGCAAAGTAAGTTAGAAAAAATATTGAGATATGTAGGATTTTGCCCATATTTAGATTTGGTTAGGGCGAGCATAAATGCAGTTGCTGTTTTTTTTTTGTTTTGTTTTTTATGTGTAATATTTTCCTTTACTCAAATTTCCCACGAAACAGTGGCACAAACAACTCGCTAACAATAAAATACTGTACAAATCATCTGCAGAGATCATGAATACAGTAAAATGCAAATGCATGTGAATGTATGTTGTCATCAGATGTCTCTTATTTTTCTACTTTCCAATAAAGGATTATTTTTCCTGAAATAAAGCAGATGTAACTACACACAACTGCCTCTTTCCATACAATATTAAACGATGAGATACATAATATATTTTCCCACTGTCCCAAAACATGACTATTAGGTTCATCGATTACTCTAAAACTATGCTGACATGTGATCACTTGTCCTTTGTGTTTCTCTGCTGCCTTGTGATGGACTAGCGACCTGTCCAGGCTTTACCCCACATTTTGCCCTATTCCCCGTGACCTTGCAAGAATAAGCTATGGACGATGGATGGGTTCAGTCAGTCAAGTTGATTTGTATAGCACATTTCGGCAACAAGGCAGTTCAACGTGCTTTACATCATAAATTATCGGAAAATAGGACTTTACTTTCTATAAAACTATAGCTTCGCTGTTTTGGTATCAGTAAATCTGCATTACTCTGTCTTAAAATAATAAAATAAATGATAATACAGATTTTCCTTAATTTGTTTGAAGGAGTTTGTATAAATAATGACGTTTTAAATGTTGGCCACTAGGTGGCGGTAAAAGGTACATTCGGAAAAAGCTCCAGTTCTCAATTCTTTATATTAAAAAATAACAATGGTCTTTAAAAAATTACCTACATTTAATGTTATAACATTTTAATTGAATTATAAAATTTGCTATCGGTTAATATTTCCAACTGCTTGGATAAAATATAAAACTGCGTTTCTGTTTAGGTTTTAAATTGTACACCCTCTCAAATCACGATGCTGAGAAATGCTGACATCCTGTGGTCATTTTGAGCAACTGCACTCTAGATCTGGATAAATAAAAAACCTGAGGTATACTCAATATTTTTATTATCTCTATGATTAACATTATATCAGTGCCTGAATGGCTTGAATCCTATTAGTAGCTTCTGTGATTTTTACAGATAACACGCATGTCACATGAAGAGCAAACGTTGACCCAAAAGCAAGATTTGGAACTCCCTTGACTTTATTGATTTATTTTGGTTAAACAACTACAAAACAAAAATATAGTTAAAATTACAACTTCAATTACACCGCATTCGAAGCTTTTTATAGTAGTTAAAAAAAACAGCGTCCTCTGCTGTTTTAAATGTTGGGTTGCTATGACGTCATTTCCGTCGACGTGGACGCCCCCCAACAGGAAGCCAGTCTGCTTTTGGCTACGTGGAAGTAGCTCCTGGTATTTCCAAGGCTGAGAGCATTTGCTGCCTTCGTCCGTCATCTCCAGTTAAAATGATTAAAAAATTTGATAAGAAGGACGAAGAGTCTGGTAAGTATTTAAATAGGAATAGGAAGGCATAAGTTTTACGATTGAAACACGTTACAGAAATGCTAAGTGCTCGTCTGTTAGCTTGCTAGCTAAAGTTAACCAACCCGACCCTCTATAATGGTTTAAGTAGACATATTCTGACCTAAAGCGCAAAAACAGACCAGTATTGCAGCTTTATCGAGTTTACATTTCACTGTTTGTGGTGACACTTAATTCCGAATAATGTTTTAGCATGTTTACGGTTATGTCATTGCATTAGCTGTGCACGCTAGCGTTGTCTGAATAATCTTATCCTGTCACTTAGCTGCTATAGCTAGCTATATGTATTTAATTCTCACAATATGCCTTTTTTTTCTACTGGTATTCGAGTAACAAGTAATACCCTATCCTTCTTATAATTAATTTATTTTGTCTCTTAGGAAGTGGGTCAAACCCTTTCCAGCACTTGGAGAAGAGTGCAGTTTTGCAAGAGGTAATTTCGAGCATAAGCTCTGGACTTTTATCCTTAACCAGGAGATAGTGGTTCCAATCCATGGTGGTGTGTTTTCATCAACAGGCACGGATCTTCAATGAGACCCCCATCAATCCAAGAAGATGTCTCCATATCCTCACCAAGATCATCTACCTTCTCAATCAGGTAAAAATGACAAATATCCTCCTGAGAACCGAAGAAAAAAAGTGTCTTCCAATTTCTGTTTTTTTGTGATTTCCTATCTGTTTAGGCCGAAATGAACACCTTAGCATTTTTTTTCTTATATGTTTTTATTAAAATTTTACAGCATGTCCACTGTAGTGGACATCAGGACTATTTCAGTCTAAATTATGACAGAATAAAAAAAATGGAAAATTGTACAGATAATTGTTTAATGAATCACATTAACCCAACAAGAGG
>NW_015114716.1:41437-43161 GCF_001443285.1 Poecilia latipinna | reverse complement strand
ATCCTCCTGAAAACCGAAGAAAAAAAGTGTCTTCCAATTTCTGTTTTTTTGTGTGATTTCCTACCTATTTAGGCCAAAATGAACACCTTAGCATTTTATTTTTTTTATATTTTTTTTTTTTATTAAAATTTTACAGCGTGTCCATTGTAGTGGATGTCAGGACTATTTCAGTCTAAATTATGACAGAATTCAAAAAATGGAAAAATGTACAGATTATTGTTTAATGAATCACATTAACCCAACAAGAGGTGAAATTTGAAAAATTAATTTAATAATCAGAAGTTATCCATTTCTGGTTGCAGTCTATTGCTTGTTACTTGAAATAAAAACCAAAAATGGCTGCAAACTGCAGGGGTGTCGCTAAACACTATTGCCCAAAAAATGAAGACTTTATTCATTTTTACTTAATTAATTGTTTACTTTTTATTTATTTTGAACATAATAGAAATATAAAATACATGAACAAGGACTTTCTTCAGAATATCAGCACACATGGCCTATCTTGGCTTTCCCAGAGTCAAAATCTTCTGTACTAAAAAATCAAAATGCTAGTTATTAGCAGGAAAATGATGAGGAATAAGTTCTGCAAACTTCTCAAAGGGTCTTCCAGCAACTGGAACCATTATGATGAACCAAAGAATACCAAAGCCACACCAATTACCAGAAGATGGGCCACTGTGAACAGAAGGGAGCGTCTTAGCTGACTGTCACAAAGTAGTTTGACCATAAACCTGTGGTGATGGCCTCCTTCATTTATGGGAAAGATCTAAACGATATTTGCAGTTGATGGTCAAACAAAGAAAAAAAACTTGTGTCCATGATCTTTAGGACCAAATGTTGGTCATAGTGATCCAACATTTGGATCTTTATGACCAAATGTTGAGCTTTCATCGAATATTGACTAGAACCAAGAAATAGACATTCCCATCACAGATGCCTGGCCCTAGACAAACATACAAATTAATCATGGTCCACCTAGCATAGTGACTTTCTTGCTCTCTCTGGCTCTAATGGTGCGTTCACACCAAACGTGTTTTAAACGTCAGGCCCATCTGGTTTATATTCAAAGTCTATGTGGAGGCGCGTTGAGGGCCATGGAGGAGCGTTCCGAGCTTCTAGCGCGGTGCGATTTGAGCCGTTTGGACCATTTTTATGACGTTCCACATAGACTGTGAATGTAAACCAGACGCACCTGATGCTCAAAACGCTTTTGGTAGGAATGCACCAAAAGTGCACATGTATCAAATGCATTTTTGACATGCGTAACACATTTGGTGAGAATGCACCATGAGTCTGTCTCATCATCAGATTGCCATGGATTTGATGAAGTTCCCTATCAGAGGCTGATATTTATTATCCTCATCTTCATCTGACAACTCCTGATCTGAATTTCCCTGTACTATCTTGTGGAGAATCATGTTTCACTTCTTTCTGTGGAGTGTGGAGTCCTTAAATACACTGACATAGTCCTGATGTCCATTATAATTGACATTCAGAAAAGGTCTGTTATTTCTAAACAGAAATTAAAATTTTTTTACTGCTCAAAATATTATTATTGGTATTTAATTAACAAGAATATAAATAATTATCATGACAAAAATAACATAAGAAAAAAAATATTTGACTCGTCTATCCTCTTTCCATAAAATGTGGTTTCTGGCAGGTAGGTCATTTTGATTTAGGAAAAAAAGGGACTTCCCGGTATGCAAACCTATCACATGACA
>NW_015114716.1:31672-37661 GCF_001443285.1 Poecilia latipinna | reverse complement strand
CTCTCTGTCGTGGGCATTTCTTTATTTAAAAGGGTTCATTTTTCAGAGGGATACACAGTGAGGGTATCTTGATTTTAGCTACCAGTAGCAGCAGAACGGAGCTGCGCCAAGAAGCTAACGAACACTGAAGAGAAGAGCTGCCATTGATACAGTTGCTGCCAAGCATGTTTTAATGTTACACAATGCAGTTTTACCAAGTTGTAGCGCCCCCTGCCGTACTCTGAACACCCCCTGGGGGGCGGTACCGCCCACGTTGAGAACCGCTACTCTACGTGGAGAATCATGTTTCACTTCTTT
Source organism: Poecilia latipinna (assembly GCF_001443285.1). NCBI lineage: Eukaryota > Metazoa > Chordata > Actinopteri > Cyprinodontiformes > Poeciliidae > Poecilia > Poecilia latipinna. The sequence continues at coordinate 37,364 of NW_015114716.1, read as the reverse complement.
CTCCTACAACAATGTAGAGTCATTAAATACAATAAAATGATCCTGATGTCCATTATAATTGACATTCAGAAAAGGTCTGTTATTTCTAAACAGAAATTAAAATTTTTTTACTGCTCAAAATATTATTATTGGTATTTAATTAACAAGAATATAAATAATTATCATGACAAAAATAACATAAGAAAAAAAATATTTGACTCGTCTATCCTCTTTCCATAAAATGTGGTTTCTGGCAGGTAGGTCATTTTGATTTAGGAAAAAAAGGGACTTCCCGGTATGCAAACCTATCACATGACATATCCCTGGAAAGCCCAGGATGTCCTCTAAAGAGTACTGTAGGGCTAGAAAGGGTAACTCAAAGTAGGAACAAAAAATAAGTTTCAACAAAATGTCCATGATAATGGACATAGGTCTATGGGCCGGTTCTCAGGAGCATATTTACTCTTGTTTGTCCTTTGAGCAGTGTATTTATTTCAACGACAAAACTAACTATTCACTCTCTTTCTTGTGTTTATGTAGGGAGAGCATTTTGGGACCACCGAAGCCACCGAGGCTTTCTTTGCGATGACGAGGCTGTTCCAGTCTAATGATGTAAGACATGTCCATTTAATCGTTTCGATTGAATAACTTTTCACACATTTGATCTAAACAAGGTTTTCTCTGATGTTTAGCAAACCCTGAGGAGGATGTGCTACCTGACTATCAAAGAGATGGCAAACATCTCTGAGGATGTCATCATTGTCACAAGCAGGTTTGTGTTGACGAATCGTCTACTTGAAACGTCCATTTAAAGTATTCACTCTTGCAGTTGTATTACTACTTAGCTCTATGCAAAGAAATTTGATTACTCCTGAATTTGGTAACTGGTTGTGCCACATTTGGCAACAACTGCCATTTGGTGTCTGATTTTACTTTATATGTCTGTGGAGGATTTGTAGTTCATCCCTCTTTGCAGAACGGTTTTCTTCATATTTTGATTGTGGGTAACCTGTTGAAGGCCCTAGCACATGACATCAATTGGATTTAAGTCTGGGATTTCAGTTAGTGGTTCACTGAAGCTCCACAGCCTTAAACTGATGTCAATAAGATTCTTATCAGTTGTTGAGCTACTTTAGATCAATAGATGATGGTTTGCTTTTTAAAAATGTTCGTTTTTAAACCTCTATGCTTATTTCATGTTGTCAAACGGTGCATTGTAGTCCAGCAGAGTTGATGTTTCTTGTTCAGTTGTGTTACAAAATATATTTATTTTTTGATGATTTATTAATAAAGTCTTGTCCTCATGTGTCTTTGCTTTAATAGCTTAACTAAAGACATGACTGGGAAGGAAGACGTGTACAGAGGTCCAGCCATCAGAGCTCTGTGCAGGATTACAGATGTGAGAGAAGTTTTCTGTTTATCTCAGCTTACAGATTTCTGTAATGCAGGAAGGAAATGTCTTTTCTTTAGGAGTGTTATTTAGTTTCTTTATGTGTGTGTTTGTGTCCTCACAGAGCACCATGCTGCAGGCCATTGAAAGATACATGAAGCAGGCTATTGTGGACAAGGTGCCCAGTGTGTCCAGTTCAGCTCTGGTCTCCTCTCTGGTATGATTTATAAACCATAAAAAGAAAAGAATCCAGAATTTCTCGTGTTGTCGTTGGTAATCATCCACTCGTGTGTTTGGCTGTTGGATGACCTTCTCTCTGCTTCCTCAGCACATGGTGAAGATGAGCTACGATGTGGTGAAGCGCTGGGTGAACGAAGCCCAGGAAGCTGCCTCCAGTGACAACATTATGGTCCAGGTAGGAAAGACACGCTCCCAGTGGACAACTGCAACTCTGGGATTTGTGAACAAAACCTGTTGATTTTAATTCCGTTTCCTGTTTTTTTCCCCCCGCCCTGTTAGTACCACGCTCTGGGCCTGTTGTATCACCTCCGGAAGAACGACCGTCTCGCTGTGACCAAGATGCTCAACAAGTTCACCAAGTCTGGCCTGAAGTCGCCGTTCGCCTATTGCATGCTGATCCGCATCGCCAGCAAACTGCTGGACGAGACGGAGGGCGGGTGAGCAGAAGGGAGCGTGGCCGGACACAACGGCTGCCGTACCACAATGAATGAATGACGTGTTGACGTTCGTTTTGTCTCAACCCGCAGTCATGACAGCCCCTTGTTTGACTTCATCGAGAGCTGCTTGAGGAACAAGAACGAGATGGTAGTTTACGAGGCTGCGTCCGCCATTGTCCACATGCCCAACTGTACTGCCAGAGAGCTGGCGCCTGCTGTCTCAGGTGACCTGCTCTCTCAATTATTCATAAAGCTTGGTATTCGGACCACTGAGGGTTTTTTTTTTTATGCCAGTTCAATTTATTCATAGAGAGACATTTCGTGTCCTCTTAAGAAAATTTACATTAAAAACATCCAATTTTTATACAGAAATGCAGACAGATACAAATTCAAATTAAGTAATGTCCATTGTTACTGGCTGTTTGAATCCAGTGTAGATATTAGAAATAAATCAAGATTCAGTAGAAAATGACATTTTGTGTTTTCCTTCAGTTCTCCAGCTCTTCTGCAGCTCCCCTAAAGCAGCCCTGAGATATGCTGCCGTCAGGACCCTCAACAAGGTACAACTCTTCATTTTATTACATTAGGCGGCACGGTTTAGTGCAAGACATCTAATGATCGCAAGTGTTAAGGCCACAAGCACGTTGGCCCTTTCCGTATTTATTTGTAAATTCTCATTTTGACATCTCGGATGCAAGTCCGTAACAGGTTTTTATGAGTCCTTCGTGTGTTGTTCAGGTGGCCATGAAACACCCGTCGGCTGTGACCGCCTGCAACCTGGACCTGGAGAACCTGATCACCGATTCCAACCGCAGCATTGCCACCCTGGCCATCACCACACTGCTGAAGACCGGCAGCGAGAGCAGCGTGGACCGCCTCATGAAGCAGATCTCCTCCTTCGTCTCCGAGATTTCGGATGAGTTCAAGGTGAGAAAACTTTGATTTGGCGAAAATGATATTAGAAAGGTTAGATTTACAGGTCCTTCTAAAAACAATTAGCATATTGTGATAAAGTTCATTATTTTCCATAATGTACTGATAAAAATTACACTTTCATATATTTTAGATTCATTGCACACCAACTGAAATATTTTTGGTCTTTTATTGTTTTAATACTGATGATTTTGGCATACAGCTCATGAAAACCCAAAATCCCTGTCTCAAAAAATTAGCATATTTCATCTGACCAATAAAAAGAATGTGTTTTAATACCAAAAAAGTTAACCTTCAAATAATTATGTTAAGTTATTGTTAATCCACAGTATTCAGCCACGCCCCTAACTCCTCCCAAACTCCAGCGGACTGACTACTGACCAGCTCTCCATCTCACGGGTCCGAAAAGCCTCTAATTCCTGGGTATTACCGCAAATAAGAATGTAGAGAACTTTTGTTTAAGCTGGGAGCGAGAAAGATTCGTCTAAGCTCTAACTACCTTCATCCAGACGTTATGACCCGCTTCAGTCCATGATTCAGACATCGGAGTAGCCCCGCCGGTGTCCGAGCTCATAAACCACATCTGTTCACGGTAGCTCTTTCTCTGATATTAACGTGCACTTGTTACAGCTTAGATAATTTTAGAGACTAGGAATAAGTCCCAGGGTCATTATTTATCTGAACTAAAGAACGTACGAAGCCACCCTAATTTACTAGGACCACAAACACTGGTTTTACAATAATCAGAAGAATTAATTTTAGTTGACTCAAATAATTTAACTGTCCACAGCATCAATTAGACTTTAGTATTTTTATTAGCAAACTTTAGCAAAGGAAAAAGACATGCAGCAATTAACAAAGGATTAAGTAATCAATAGATTTAAGAAAATTTAGAAATTTCACCTAATTCTAAACCCTACACTGTGTCTCAATCTAAATAGAGGCTTTGGGGGAGGCAGTTTTACTCGAACCCAGATGCAGAGACGATCTTTGGCAGCAGATAACTTTAACGTCCATGGATGGAGTCCTGTCTTTGTCTTGGTAGAATCCTTTTAGAATAGATCCAAAGGTGAACTGGTGAGAATCCTCAATGAACTCAGTTCTCTATCAATATACGATCTTTGTCTATCCCCCATGTCCACTGCAGCATCGTTGGAATCTTTTGGGTTGAGTGTGGGGCCGCAGTCGAATCAGAATCCCGGGTTGTGGGTAAACGGATCTTGTTCCTTTCTTGTGCAGCGAGTAGTCGTCCCGGGGTATCATCACGCAGCCCTCCGTTGATTCTGCATCTCCATGTGTGCTCGACTCGAACGCTGCGGAACAAAGAACACCGGTCCTTCTGTCTGGTGTCTTTTTATTTCTTGTCAGCAGCCACACAACTTTCCTCACGTACGTTTTTCCTTAACGTCAACTGCCTTTTGGTTGGCCTCAACCTTCAGACGAACTTCCTTGTTCCTTGGAACTGAACTTTCTGAGGTTCTCAGTTTGCCTTCTGCACCCGTTTCCTTCATGCATCTCAAAAATCTCACTTCCTGTTTCTTCCGTACTGACTGCTTGGACAGATGATCTCATATCCATCACCATCTTGCAGACATGATGTCTGTTCTAATTACCTAATGTCTTGGTCACCTCTGCTCTCCTTTCAGTTCCTCTTTTCCCCTGACCCATCACCTACCATCTACCTCCAACACAACATCAGTGAGCTTTAGTTACATTTAAACATTTCACCACATTTCAAGTTCAATGTCAAAATCACATTTATAACCTTTAAGTTTCTCTGATCTGATTTAGCATTCATTTATAATTTTATAATAACCATTACTTATTAGTTACTCTTATAATCATAATGTGAGTTATTACAGACATTTCTGAAAAGAAACCAAGAATAATCCATTATTCCAATTATTTGACACCATGTTACAGTTACTTGTTTCATCTGTAAGTACTTCCATAAGTTTAAGAGTAAGTGTAAATATTCTTATAATCAAACCAACATCAACCACCGGTTAAACCAATATTGATTATTGGCTTAATTATAAGTTATCATTATTAATTCAAGTATTTTACTCTGGGTTTTATCCAATTACTCAAAATGTTTAGATTTTATTCTTTAAATGTTTTAATGCCTTGAAATGAGCAATCTGAACTATTTTTATTCACTGCAGGCTGGAAACTTCGTCTTTCTTCAGGAAACCTGCTCTTCCTGTTTCATGACTCTCTTTCTCCTAACTATGATTTTTTTATGATTAAATAGAAAAAAGTAGAATTAAAGCAAAGTTTGCAGGACACAATAACAATACAAACAACCAGACCAGATTAATTTTATTACCGTCTGACTCTACTGTTGGGTCTTGATGTCACCTGTGTAAATAGTTTTAAAGATAACTTTTTTTATTGTTATTATTAAACTAAAATCTCCAGCATAGGGAAGTGGGATGAGCTCGACTTTTCTCGACATTATGCATTCAATACTTGGACAGGAATCCTTGTGGCGTAACATGGAGGCAGTCAGCCTGTGGCACTGCTGAGGCGTTATGGAGGCCCAGGATGCTTTGATAGCGACCTTAAGCTCATCCAGCGTTTTGGGTCTTGCATCTCTCAACTTTCTCTTCACAGTATCCCACAGATTCTCTATGGGGTTCAGGTCAGGAGAGTTGGCAGGCCAACAGTAATACCATGGTCAGTAATACCAGTGGTTTTGGCACTGTGAGCA
>NW_015114716.1:28903-30567 GCF_001443285.1 Poecilia latipinna | reverse complement strand
AAATGTTAATGCACAGTACTCAGCCACGCCCCTAACTCCTCCTAACCTCCAGCGGACTGACTACTGACCAGCTCTCCATCTCACGGGTCCGAAAAGCCTCTAATTCCTGGGTATTACCGCAAATAAGAATGTAGAGAACTTTTGTTTAAGCTGGGAGCGAGAAAGATTCGTCTAAGCTCTAACTACCTTCATCCAGACGTTATGACTCGCTTCAGTCCATGATTCAGACATCAGAGTAGCCCCGCCGGTGTCCGAGCTCATAAACCACATCTGTTCACGGCAGCTCTTTCCCTGTTATTAACAGTGCTATTTTAGAGACTAGGAATAAGTCCCAGGATCATTATTTATCTGAACTAAAGAACGTACGAAGCCACCCTAATTTACTAAAACCATTAACATTGATTTCACATTAATCAGAAGAATTAATATTTAGTTGACTCAATTAATTTAACTGTCCACAGCATCAATTAGACTTTAGTATTTTTATTAGCAAACTTTAGCAAAGGAAAAAGACATGCAGCAATTAACAAAGGATTAAGTAATCAATAGATTTAAGAAAATTTAGAAATTTCACCTAATTCTAAACCCTACACTGTGTCCTGATCTAAATAGAAACTTTGGGGAGGCAGTTTTCACTCGAACCCAGATGCAGAGACGATCTTGGCAGCAGATAACTTTAACGTCCATGGATGGAGTCCTGTCTTTGTCTTGGCAGAATCCTTTTAGAATAAATCCAAAGGTGAACTGGTGAGAATCCTCAATGAACTCAGTTCTTTATCCAATTGCGATCTTTGTCTATTCCCCATGTCCACTGCAGCATCGTTGGAATCTTTTGGGTTGAGCGTGGGGCCGCAGTCGAATCAGAATCCCGGGTTGTGGGTAAACGGATCTTGTTCCTTTCTTGTGCAGCGAGCAGTCTCATCGTCCCGGGGTATCAGCACGCAGCCCTCCGTTGATTCTACATCTCCATGTGTGCTTGACTCGAACGCTGCAGAACAAAGAACCCCGATCCTTCTGTCTGGTGTCTTTTTATTTCTTGTCAGCAGCCACACAACTTTCCTCACGTACGTTTTTCCTTGACGTCAACTGCGTCTTGGTTGGCCTCAACCTTCAGATGAACTTCCTTGTTCCCTTGGAGCTGTACTTTCTGAAGTTCTCTGTTTGCCTTCTGCACCTGTTTCCTTCATGTATCTCAAAAATCTCACTTCCTGTTTCTTCTGTACTGACTGCTTGGACAGATGATCTCATATCCATCACCATCTTGGAGACATGATGTCTGTTCTAATGACCTAATGTCTTGGTCACCTCTACTCTCCTATCAGTTCCTCTTTCTCCCTGACCTTTCACCTACCATCTACCTCCAACACAACATCAGTGACCTTTAGTTACAGTTACACACTTTACCACATTTCAAGTTCAATGTCAAAATCACCTTTATAACCTTTTAGTTTCTCTGATTTAGCATTCATTTCTAATTTTATAATAACCATATCTTATTAGTTACTCTTATAATCATGATGTGAGTTATTACAGACATTTCTGAAAAGAAACCAAGAATAATCCATTATTCCAATTATTTGACACCATGTTACAGTTACTTGTTTCACCTTTAAGTACTTCCATAAGTATAAGAGTAAGTGTAAATATTCTTATAATCAAACCAA
>NW_015114716.1:18573-24538 GCF_001443285.1 Poecilia latipinna | reverse complement strand
GGTGCCTTGATACATCACTCTGGGAACAGCCTATTCGTTCAGAAATTTCTTTCTGTGTCTTACCCCCTTGCTTGGAGGTGTCAATGATGGCCTTCTGGACAGCAGTCGGGTCGGCAGTCTTATCCATGATTGCGGTTTTGAGTAATGAACCAGGCTGGGAGTTTTTAAAAGCCTCAGGAATCTTTTGCAGGTGTTTAGAGTTACTTTGTTGATTCAGATGATGAGGTTAATTGCTCGTTCAGAGAACCTTTTCATGATATGCTAATTTTTTGAGACGGGGATTTTGGGTTTTCATGAGCTGTATACCAAAATCATCAGTATTAAAACAATAAAAGACCAGAAATATTTCAGTTGGTGTGCAATGAATCTAAAATATATGACAGTTTAATTTTTATCATTACATTATGGAAAATAATGAACTTTATCACAATATGCTATTTTTTTGAGAAGGACCTGTATTTTAATCTGAAGTATTAAAATGTTTTTTGGGTTTTTTTAATGGCATTTGTTCCTCCAAGGTGGTGGTCGTTCAGGCCATCAGTGCCCTGTGTCAGAAGTATCCCAGGAAGCACAGCGTCATGATGAACTTCTTGTCCAACATGCTGAGAGACGACGTAAGTTTCTACAGCTTTGACATTTGGGTTTATGATTCTGATTATTGTAGCAGTGTGGGCCTCTTCTCACACGTATTGATCGCTACTGTCGCTGCAGGGCGGCTTCGAGTACAAGCGAGCTATCGTGGACTGCATCATCAGCATCATCGAGGAGAACCCCGAGAGCAAAGAGACAGGCTTGGCCCATCTGTGTGAGTTCATCGAGGACTGCGAGCACACAGTGCTGGCCACCAAGATCCTGCACCTGCTGGGCAAAGAGGGGCCGCGGACCCCGCAGCCCTCCAAGTACATCCGCTTCATCTTCAACCGGGTGGTGCTGGAGAGCGAGGCGGTTCGTGCAGGTGAGACGGCGTAAAGATCGGCGGCCTAGTAATCTGGTCTAGTAATCTGATTACCTCCAACTGTCCATTTGTATTTGTCTGCCTTCAGCTGCTGTGAGCGCTTTAGCTAAATTCGGAGCTCAGAATGATGATCTGCTGCCGAGCGTCCTGGTTCTCATGCAGAGGTGAGGCCTTGTTTTTTTTTTTCTTTCCTTTCACACAAGTGCATATTTGTTGGAAACTCAAAGACTCTATTGAACTGTGAATGAACTTTGTTTAATGAAGCCTCAAAAATGGATGAAATCAGCAATTATAAAACCAGTTTGCTTAATTTACGTTTTCCTTATTTCATAGACTAATGGAGGTTTTTTGTTTTAGAAAAGACAGCTCATGCTGATTTATTTGCTAATCAGCATGAGAAAACAGACTGCAAATATGTCCAGTCATGTCGAATGCCTTGTAATAATATGATCTGTTCTCACAGGTGTATGATGGACAGCGATGACGAGGTCAGAGACAGAGCTACTTTCTACATGAACGTGCTGCAGCAGAAGCAGAAAGCTCTGAATGCTGCGTATATATTTAATGGTAAATGTCGCCATTTATGAGGCGTACAAGATAAACTCTACTGGAAATCGGAACGTCAGGTGTTGACGTGTCCTCCTTGTGTCTCAGGTCTGTCCGTGTCCATTCCCGGCCTGGAGAAGTCCCTCCACCAGTACACCCTGGAGCCCTCGGAGAAGCCTTTCGACATGAAGTCTGTACCTCTGGCCACCACTCCAATCACGGAGCAGAAATTGGGTACGACCACATTGTTTTCTTCAGATTAAATTACAGAATATTGCTGTGCACAAAATAAATGGAGTTTGTCTGGTTTCTTCTAGAAATTGCTCCTGTTGCTACAAGCAAACTGCCAGAGAAGTTGGCCCCATCACGGCAAGACATCTACCAAGGTAAGTAAGACAGATGGAGCTGCTTCAGTTATTGCTTTTTATTGGATAATTGATCAAAACGTCCACCTTAGCGTTCACTTATTACATTTTTTTTTCTTCCCCTTCTCGCAGAACAACTTGCCTCCATCCCAGAATTCCAGGCTCTCGGCCCGTTATTCAAGTCGTCAGAGCCGGTACAGCTGACCGAGGCCGAGACGGAATACGTTGTTCGCTGCATCAAGCACACATTCGCCCGACACATGGTGTTCCAGTTCGACTGCACCAACACGCTGAACGACCAGCTGCTCCAAAAGGTTCGTTAAAAAATGGTCGGTAGTCCTGCTCCCTGCCAGAGACCGGAACGTTTTTTTTTTTTTTTCCCCAACGTCTGGTTCATTGGTGGATGGAATCTTATTGAGACCAAGTTATTATGCGACGAGGCTGAACTGTCGTCTGTTGCAGGTGGTAGTACAGATGGAGCCATCGGAAGCCTACGAGGTAGCGCACTACATCCCAGCCCCCAGCCTCCACTACAGCCAGCCGGGCTCCTCCTACACTTTGGTGCGGCTGCCTGACGACGACCCCACTGCAGGTAGGACCGTTTACTGGGACCGCTCGTGGTTTCCTTCACAGCCTGGAAAAGTCTAGAATTTATATCAAATCACAGTATCCATCGTAAGGGAACTGTTTGGGTGCAGTAGTTGATACTTCACGTAACAAATTTCTCAAACTTCTAAAATGTGTGGAAAAACCTGGGTTTATTGGTGCAAATCATAAGGTTTACTCATGTACGTGTCAGTGTCTGAATCCTGCAGTGTAGAGGCACTCTGGTCTATCTAAATGCTTCAATCTCAGTTTATTCTCACATTGTTTTTACTAGATGAAGTACATTATAGCAGTAGAGATCATGATGCATCCCCTCCTCCAACCTGGCACCCACCCACTGTAGCATTTTGTTGTCCCTCATTGATGTCTAATAGAGCAACTTTGTCAATTTTTTTTTTGCAATTATCTAGTTCAAAGCACAGCATCCAGTTACAGATGGTGCCATATCAACATTCATATTCCTTTCCTTTAATTTAGCAGCCTCGCTACCATCTTTATGGCCTAGTTTGTACAACTTCAACAACTATATCAATTTGAATCAGCAAAACCTAAGAATGTGTTAGGAACCCAGGATTTTAATGGTTTAGAGTTCAACCGCAAGTTTCCGTCTGCTTGCAGTGTCCTGCACATTCAGCTGCACAATGAAGTACCTGGTGAGGGACTGCGACCCCAACACAGGAGAGCCTGATGACGACGGCTATGACGATGAATATGTGGTATGTGGAGCTGAAGTTGGAGCTGGTAAAACGGCTTCATCTGCCTGAACCCGAGGTTTGAATTGAAATTCTCATTTGTTTAGCTGGAGGACCTGGAGGTGACAGTCGCAGATCACATACAGAAAGTCCTGAAACCAAACTTTGGCGCAGCATGGGAGGAAGTGGGAGATGACAATGAGAAGGAGGAGACGTTTGCCCTGGCGTCTGTGCGAACACTAGATGGTACGCAGTTTGATAATTTTAGGAAAGCTGACGCTTGTGCACACGGAGGTGTGCTTTAATCACACATTAAGTGATGCCTGGTGGTTTTGTGTCATTCACAGAGGCGGTGGGTAACATCATCAGCTTCCTGGGAATGCAGCCCTGCGAACGCTCCGACAAAGTTCCTGAAAACAAGAACTCTCATGTTCTCTTTCTCGCTGGTGAGTCAGATTCCTGGATGAAAGTTGATTAGAGAACAATTTGCTGAAATGAAGACACCAGAATACATCGCATATCATCTTTCAGACTCGGCACAATTTCACGTTGTCCCGTTTCTTCTGGTGACCTCATTTTTCCCGCCTTCTCTGCCCAGGTGTGTTCCGAGGAGGCCACGACGTCCTGGTTCGGGCCCGTCTGGCGCTGGCTGATGGGGTCACCATGCAAGTGACGGTTCGTAGCACAGAGGAGACCGTCGTTGATGTGATCCTTGCTTCTGTAGGTTAGAACTACAAATATGTGCCAACCAATGACACAAAGCATGCAGCAGCCCTTATCCATTGCTTCCTCAGTCCTGAAGCTTAACTCATTGTTGTGATTACTGGTATAAATGTTTTATATCTTCTACATACACTTTTCTGTTTTTCCATCTTTTTGTTTCAACTTCACAATAAAGTTGGTCAAAATGCAACTTCAAGTTTTTCTTTTTTTTTTTAAGAAAATTTATTTTACTTAAAGAAAAATTTATATTTTTGAAGAATGTAGAAAAGTATATCAAAAGTATTTGACAATGCAAGAATAGTGTCCAACAGGGTAACACTTTATTTGAAGGAGGGTGAATAAGACTGTCATGAACATTTATGACTGTCATAAGGCGTCATTCGGTAAATCACGACACTTTTAATACAAAGTTGACATAATTCAAAATGTCTGTTATGACAACTTGACATTAACCAACAAATCATTACTGATATAAATTTGTTATAAAAGTATTACTGATGCACTTTAAAAATTAGGTAACTTTGTTATTAAAGGTAAAGTTTAATCAGTAATGATTTGTTGGTTAATGTCAAGTTGTCATAACAAAGACATTTTGAATAATGTCAACTTTGTATTAAAAGTGTCATAATTTACCGAATGACGCTTCATGACAACAGTCAAATATTCATGAAGGCTTATTCAACCCCCTTCAAATAAAGTGTTACCGTTCAACAGATATGCTCTCTATGACAGTAATTTATCGCATAGGGTTTAAAAATAATGATTTGCTTTCCTCAGAGTCAACCTTCTCAATTGGTAGTTAGAAATAATTTTAAAGTTATTTTTTCATCTGATTTTCATACCTGACAGCAGGCATGTGTTTGCGATCTGGTTAGAAAGAGTGAATGAAATTGAAGTAAGCCTTTAGGAAACCGGTGGGATCCTCCAGCTGTGGGTAGTGACTGATGTGGTCGTCCAGAATGGTGACTGTTGACCTTTTCACCAAATGCCTGAGAATAAAACACAGTTAAAGTGCAATTTAATTTAACTGCATAAAATATTCTAACAAATTACTTGTTACCACCTGAGAATGTTTTTCTTAAACATCTCTCTTGCAAAGCAATGTATATGGAGGTAAAGGCATGATCACTCACATATAAAGACGGATGAACTGTGGATGGGGGTTTACAGGGTCCAGGGGTCCGTAGATCAAGTGCACTGAAACACAACGGGGGAGGGGAGGGTCATTGTGGAGATGAACGAGGGTCTTAAAAATCACGTGCTTTTTAACAAAGGGTTTGCTCCACCCTAGCGCCACTTACGTGGAGCGTGCGTGGATGTGAGTGCTCCCACCCATCGATCTCTATGTTGAAATCTCTGATTGATGTACTGGAGAATACTGAGAAGAGAGAAGCCCAACATTCAGTCAACTGAATGTCGGTGAACCGGAAGTAATGAGCACATAAGCGCATCTTCACCTGTCCAAAACCAGGTTTCCGTCATTGTGGCGTAAACTTGTCCACATGTCCCAGAACTCTGCGTCTGTGGGCTGAGTGTAGGGACCAAATACTTCTCCAACGCTACCAATCAAGGAGAAAATGTGAAGAAAGTCTCTTTTTTTTTTGCCATATTTTAAAACACTCTGGTCCTCTTACCCCTTCTGGAAGATCAAAAAGTTGATGAGGCGTGTCAGAAATGTTGCCAGAATACTTGAGTCCTTCAACAGCTTATGGGAACAAATTAAATACAGGTCAGCAAAAAATGAAAAATGTCCATCCCTTTTCTTTTCCCTATTAATAATTTGAAACAATAGAATGTTATACTTGACATGACCTGAGAAGTAGGAAGAAGACAGATTCACTCACCGTCTGAAGCAACCGTGGGTGGTGTGTTTCTGGAAATAATCCTGATGGAAATCAAACTGTCAGAACTATCCGTGTTTTTTTTTTTACATAAAAAAAATCAGGTAAGTTCAAAAGCACATTTCAATCAAACTTTTTTGTCCATTTTGAGTGTCATACTACATTAAGAGTAATTTTTGCAAATTTTTTATGTCATACTATACTATGAGATATTTTTGTTCATTTTCTACATCATAC